>NC_039273.1:16307792-16607792 GCF_003368295.1 Carassius auratus | reverse complement strand
GATAGTGTAATAATAGCTTTATATTTATTAAATAATAACTTTGGTTGATTCAATCGTGTTCTACAAAGCCAAACTGTGAGAGAAAAAAAACATACCAGGGGCTGGATTCATGAAAATATTCTTAAGAATAAAATTCTTACGATAAATTCCAAGAAGTTCGTAAGAATGTTCATTAGTGCAACATTAATGTTTAATTAATTAATGTTCTTAATTGACTGAATAAATGGCATTTCTATGTGAAGATACGTTTTTGAACAGTTACTTTTAAAGAGCTTGTATCAAGATGGAGTCATCTGTGTAATTTGTTTTAAGAACAAAAATAATTTTGGGTGGGGGGAATACAAAATATTTTTAACTTTTTTTCTCAAGTTAGAAAATAAGAAGAAAATGGCAGTTATTATTATATAATATTATAATATTATTTAAGTAGCCTAGTTCCAAAAATAAATAAATAAATAAATAAATAATTTAAAAATGTGAATCCATCACAATTAAATTGTTAAAAATTAGGTCTGAGGTCACTTTCAAGTGAAGATATAATGTGAACGCAAACAAGAACTATGCTCATTTGTATCTAAAGAACTTTTGTTCTTTACAGTACTCAAAATAGACACTTATAGAGTAAGATCACATTACAATGTCAGCAAAACTTGGCTTAATTTGAAGACACAGCTTACAATAGTTTTAAACATCTTATTTAACATGAGATTTTAGGCCTTTTTGTTATTTTAGCCTTTTTTTCTAAGCAGCAAGCATAAGAGATGTGACTATAACTGTTTATCATGTCAAATATTTGTACAAAAAAATAAATAAATAATAATTATTATTATTCACAGCATGATTTTAGACCAAATTGTTCAACCCTTCTATCTACTTGTGAACTTGTAAACGAAACAAAATTATTTATTGTGTTATTCAATTCCATCAAATACCACTGACATACAGTAATAATCAAGGACGCTTAAATACCACACAAGTGTCCCAGTAGAATGCAAAACTCAGGCAGGCAGATAAAAGGTGGACTTGATCTTAAATTAAAGTCTAAGGGGTTTCTGACCTGTACTGAGCTTGGAAGTGCTCCTGTACGAAACTGTGTCGAGTTCCAGGCTGCTGTGAGTTTGCTGGGCCGGGGCATGAACTCTCCTCCAATCCCACAGAACCCTGAGAGGTGCAAGCAACAGAAATAAATAAGAAAAATATATTTAGTTGTTTTTCATAGTGGTTTTGGGATGTATAACTACACTTTACAAAGAGAAAGTACAGACATTGACATTGAAAGCTCTGAGATTGACTGCAGAAAAATGTCTGAATACACAACCAGATATATGTATACTGTATATAGCTAATGTCAAAATACTTTTTATTTTCTATTCATATAAATATGATTACTATACTATACTATGGAGATATTGACACAAAACACATCAAAATTCCTAAAATTCATTTGAATTTTAGTTGAGTTTAGAGTTTGTTTCTGTTGGGTGTTTTTGGCCTAGATTTTCTTTGGACTTTGCATCTAAACCTTTTATTTTCTCCTCCTTCATGTGTAAATTTCAGCCCTGAGTTATACTGTTGACAAAGTTTTTGTTAATTTTTTATTTATAATTTTAGACTGCCTCTCAAGGCACCTTATCCAAGGCATAACACTAGTAAACACAGAGAAAGAAAACAAGAACAAAAAACATGCAAAGAAGTATTTCAAGTAATTAGGACATAATGGTTTCTAAAAGTTCCTAAAAGGAGAGAGAGACATGAAAAGTTTACGAGTCATGAAAATATATGAAGGGCGTCATCCTGACATCATCCTGTCAGCTGATTTCATCAGGATGCTCTTATTGAAAATAAGCTGAATCATACCTTTCAAAAAACAGCTTGCTTCTTTAATTGTTCTCTTTTTTTTAGCTGTTTCAATTTAATTGTTATGTAAAATCGATATAATTAAAGTATGTCACCTCTTTTATTTAATATGTTTTTACTACTCTATTTCAGTGAACATTACCTTCTAAAAAATTATGCACCTTCAACATTGTTACAACAGTTACTGATCTTTTCTTTGACAATATGCCTGTTTTCACAAAAATAAAAAAATTACATCAATGCAGAGCAAGTTCCGCTACAGGTCTGTGTTTATTATATTAGTACTCTCTTCTCTCAAATCTTACCTTTTCTGTTTTGTCTGTTTTCCAAGTCGTTGTTATGCAATTTACAAAGAAATGAAAATGTAATTGTTTGTAACTTAAAATAATATAGGTTTTTGCATTCACATGCATTCTTATCCTGAGATTAGAGGACCCTTGAAGTATCTGATAAATCAGACGATAATTTGCATAGAAAAACACGTACTGTTTAGATTCAGATGGGATTAAAATCTTAACATGAATTTCCCTAAACTCCTCAGGAATAAGTCTTCCAAACAGGTCTAAAGACACCCAGGGAATTATGGGAAGCAGTTGGAGAAAATAAAATTTTAGTCTGTACGGTGGGAGGAGAAAAATTATTCTTGAATGCAAATCCTAAAACTGTAGAATAACCTGCACTGGTCACTTTGTGCAGCATTGGTCTGCTCACTACCTCTTTCAACTACCTCTTCAGTCAGTTTAAATAAAGAACTGCTCTCTGAGCTTTTTGTCACTTTAATCAGACTGAATAAGCACTTCTGCACTACAATCATTTTTATCTGCACTGTTTGTTTACTTTTCTGGTTTGCCTTCTATCTGCCATGTGCTGCTTTATTTAACTTTTTTTTACATGCCCTTATTTGTATAGTTGTATTTTATATTTAATCTGTATGTATTTTATGCTCTACTGTTAGTGTTATCTGTATGCACCAAGGGTCTGAGGGTAACGCAATTTCAATTCTCTGTATGTATGTGCTGTGTGTTGGTGTATGTGGAAGAATTGACAATAAAGCAGATTTTGACTTGACTTTGAATTAAACATGTCCTTACGTAAAAACGTACCACCATGGAAGAGAGCGAGTTCATATCTTTGGTTCTAACAATGCCATATTCACATTAAGACTGAGGCACATACTGTAACAACCCTTTCCCAGTGCTGCTATAAATCAGGAGTGAAATAGGAAACATTGTTTGTGAGAAAAACTGTTATACAGTAAGAGAGAAAGAGAGACAGATGGAGCATAACTCTTAATCTGGCTTTGGTCTCTTTTTTCCATATTCATATCAGATGAATTGTAAAGATTTTGATGCACACTTGAAGAAGCACCTTCTCAAAACTGGGTCAAAAGCCACTTAGCTGGACTTTAGAAGAGAGAATAGATGCCTCAGTGAACAAGACTGGGCATCATTTCTCTCTTTCTCAAAACATTTTTAGCAAATGTAGAAATATGCTAGAAATAGCCTGATAATGTTGCTTTTGGTGCTGATAGTGAGGGTTTAATATTGCACTGACTTGCTAGTAGAAAAATACTTTTATTTCCAAAGCAGAAATATAACAGGAGTCAACCGATAATATCTGGAGAACATTGCTACAGCAATTGCTACAATAAAATTATATTTCTTTCTATAATTCTTTAAAATCAGCAGGTTTAAGACCTGTGTTCACTCACTGACTACATAATTTAAAGTTATAACTCAAATGTAATGCATTTCAGGACATAACATAGACATCTACAAAGATATATAATATGAAGATGCAGCTCATGTCAGTGTCAGATGCATATTATCTGTTTGTCTTATCACAGAACCTGGGATGTGGTTTGCATGAGTTACTTCCTTTAAAGTGATACAAGGTCAAACAGATACTAATCGCCAGCATCAGCAAAACAACAGAAACCGTTAGACCACACAGACGCTCATGGGTAACAGATATCAGAATGTTTCATTCAGCAGACAAACTCCAGACCAAGGACTCTCCCTCGCAGAGGAACTGCTGCCTTTACAGTTCACCTTCAGTTGCTGGTTCCCTTTAACATTGACTGTCCTCTGAATTATTCACTGCAGAGTCACTGAAGATGTACACAAATCACATCACTGTCTATCGAGCATCAATGTCTTTTGTGAACCATTTCTGATTCAGATTAGATTTGTTAACTTCAGGTCTCTCATGTAAAGACAGCTGTTGTCACTTTCTTTAATGTTATGAATTCAGTGTAAAGTATGTAAATGTTGCTTGGTTAAAAAAAAATTAAGAATTCTAAGTGGGGGAAGAGCTGTGAAATGGTGAAAGAGATTTAAGAAAGTGGAGATAAAACTGTGAGAAAGAGATGTGAGGAAGCAGAGATAAAACTGAGGAAATAGGAGCTGTAAAGGAAGTGGGAGAAGAACTGTGAGGAAGTGGAAAAGATGTGAGGAAGATGAGGAAGAACTATGAGGAAGGGTGAGTGGGCAGGTTGCAGGAAACTGTGGGAAGGGCTAAAAGGAAGTAAAGGAAGGAGAATTGTGTGAAGAGCTGTGAAGGAGCAAAACAAAGGTAGAGGAGGAGTGGGGCATAGTTGTGGAAAGGGAAGAGCTATAAGAAAGTAGGGCTGTCTCTCTGAAAAACTGTGGAAAAAGAGCTTTGTCATAGTACTCTTGCTGTGAGGAAGTGGGAGAAGAATTATGAGGAAGTAGGGGAAGAGTCGTGAGGAAGTGGTACAAGACATCAGGGAACTGTAAAAGGGTTAGAATGACATGAAGTAAGAGTTATGAGAGAAATTTAGGGGAGAGGTGTAAAGAAAAGAGGGAAGAGCCATAATGAACTGAGGTAAAGTGCTCATGAGGAAGTGCTAAAGTGTGGTGTGGTGGAAGAGAGTTATAGAAGATAGAGAAAAACAATGAAGAAGTGAGGGAAGAACTATGAGGAAGAGAATACAGAATTAAGAGGAAATAAAGAGAAGCTACGAGTAGATTAGGTAAGAGTTGAGGAAATGGGAGAATATCTGTGAGGAAATGATGGAAGAGTTTGGAACAAGTGGAGGCACAGCTGGGGAAGAATTATGAAAGAAAATTTGTAAGGAAAGGAGAGAAGCACTTTGATGGGGAAAGGTAAGAGCTGGAACAAAGTGAAAGGGGAACTGTGAGGAAAGGGAGGGATTATTGGGAAGTGAAGGAAAAAGAAGCAAGAGGAAACAAGGAAAAAGCTGTGATGAAAAGTTCATAAATCACACTGAATCCTTTTTATCCACTGCATCCATCTGTCTGCCCACGGAGGACAGTGTGAGTATCCTTCTGCCTATGGAGCTGGATGTTTGTAAGGAAATCCACTGAGGTTGCAGATCTCCATTATTTGCCTTATATCTCTCTTCCTCTATATTCTGTCTGTAGTAAGAAAACAGCTGAAACATTTTCACAACAAATGAATCAGAAACACGTCAAGTATTTTACCTCTTCTCAGAGAAGCATTACTCTGAGAAAAGTCTGTATGAGTCATTTTTCAATATGCACGATCCTTTACAAGAGTTGACAAAAGTTATTCCTTATTGGTCAGCAGTTCAGAGCTGTGCGTATAACATATGAGTACCAAAGGGGCTTTGAGGCTTTAAAAAGTATAAAACCGCTTTTAAAACTTCATTCTTTGTTAGTGCTTTGGGACATCATAGGCTTTCTCTATCCCTCTTTTTCTGTCTCTCACAATAAGAATAAAGACCGACAGACCCTTTTCCTGAACACAGCTGTCAGACTTACGAGTACAATTGCATCTTTTATCCAAATGCTTGCTGTTCCAGGGAAATCACGAAATATAATGCAAGTGAGCCACCATTACTAATACACAGTGGCCCCAAAGTGTACACTTAAATTACACATACAAATGCATCAATTGCAAAGCAAACATCAAACCGAGTGCAATTTACTTTTAAGAAATATAGCACATATATTTCACAAGAATTATAAAAATGTCAGGTTTCAAAACCAGAAATGTAAATAATTAATAACTAATAAATGTTTTATTAGTATTTATTTATTGGCCATATTTAATTTTTATATATATATATATATATATATATATATATATATATATATATATATATATATATATATATATATATATATATATATTTTTTTTTTTTTTTTTTTTTTTTTTTTTTTTTTTTATGGAGACCGTTAAAAAAAGCAAAGGGTGCAAACTAACTACTAACTAGTAGGTACATACATAGAAAGAAGTTTACACTTCTACCCAGTCAGGTAAAAGTATTGTAAAAATGGCTCAGAAAGCCCAGCATAATTTGTTTTCAGATAACATTATAAAATATTGCATAAACTTTGGATTAGGGAACAATTGCTTATTAGCAAGCATATCATTAGCAGTTTATTAACACTTATAGCACACATTAATGTCTTGTTCTGCATGACCATATTCTAGATCCCTTAACTCTACCCCATACCTCAACATAACTACCACATCAACTACCTTACTTAATAAGCACCTAATTATTAAATGCCAGCAAACGTCTGATAGTTTTGAGAGATTCATTTTAATTACTTAAATAAAGCTGTCAGTCGAGCAGGATTTAAAAGCAAATTCCCTGAAGAACTATTTCTCAGAGCCAAGAGTGAAATCCTAGAATGGCCTGTTGCTTTATCCACTTCCATCAACAGTCCAGGAAGGGCAGTTAATTGGTGTCCTTCAGAGCGTTTTCTCTGTGATCAGAGGTATTTACGAGCTATACAGAAATTTCAGCTCAACTCTGATGCTCTTTCTTTATCAGAAACCCCTCCTGGAACCATTTATTCTTCCATCAGTTGGGCTTGACAACAGTCATGTGAAAAGAAAAGGTGGGAGGTCAGCGGGAGAGGAGGAACAGGCAGAGAGGCATGTAACGGGGAACGAAATGCTAGTCTTGCAGGAAAGGGGCTGACTCACAGCTATTCTTTCAGACACACATAGCAGCTGCTAATTCAGGCTATTCAGCCAGGGCTTACCGTATCACAGCAAACATGGGCACTAACAGGAAAGGAAAAACCCTGACAGGCATTTCACTCTAACAGCCCTTTATCTCTGTATTTGTTTATCCATATGTCCCTTTATCCATCTCTCCATTTTTCAGTTTCATTAGACATTCACAATCCCTGGCTCCCTCTGATGCCAGTTTCACACATACTCCATCTGCAGTGCGTATGCGTTGCGTATTTTTTTACGCACCCATGTTAACTGATTCCAGCGTTCACACTGCACGTGGTTGCGGTCCGTCTGTGCGTTCCAGGAGTGGTGCGTCTGCAGCAGTGCAGCGATCGTTTATGTACAGAGTCTATTTTTGCTGTGCTGCACACGCTGAATTAAAGTGACAGTACATTGTTCGCGGTAAAAATGAACATGGATTGACGTGGAAATGCAGTAATTTCCCAATAAATGGATACTAATTAAAGCCTACTGTGTTTCACATGCAACACATGGGTTTTTGGCTAGGTTTAAAACAAGAAAAAGAACAAATTTAGATAAACAAGGCAACATAATATATGCACTTTTATGGAAGCAGCAAAACAAAGTTCATTAAGACCAGTGGGATTGCTTGTAAAAAAGATTGATCAGCTGTTTCTGTCAGTGGTGTTTAAATGTGTAGCCGCTTGCTTGAGCAGCTTATTATACAAACCTAGAAGTCAAATGCATGAATAATATGTTGTTTATATTCATTGAGTTTAGACTAATGTCTCATTATGCAAGATTGTTACTGTTCTGTGATAAAAGAGTCACCATGCTGAGTCTGTGATGCTTCTGAACCACATACGTAATGCACACGGACTGCAGACGCACTGCAGACGGAGTATGTGTGAAACAGGCATGAGTTGGCTCCTCAGAGTCTCTCATCTGCAGGGTTTTTAGTGGTTATTCACTGAGAGGTCACACACCTCTATTCAAAAACACAGCTGCTGGAGAATGTTCCTGGACTTTTATGACATTACAGAGCAGAGTAGAGCAGCACTTCCTGATGTACAGCACTTTGCTGAACTCAGCTGCATAATTTTGAGACCCTGCTGTTATTTTTAAAATTAATATTTCTTTAAGTACCAAGTTAGGAGTTTCTCTGTATCAGTGCTACTTACGTTGCTTTTCAGCAATTATTCTGGAACTATTTGAAGTTCGAAGTATTAGGACTTATCTGGGCAATTAGGGCTGGGCATTAAGGAGATATATAACAATGGGATTAATGATCCTCTGAATTAAGAACTTTCAATTAAACATGATGTTTTAAAGCATTTTTAAAGACTTGGATAAATCATTCATAATAACAACCATTGTAGTACTATTTGCAAAAAAAAAAAAAAATTTTTAAATGAGTCAGGTCTCTTCATTGAATTACAGTGTGGCCAATGTAGACTATAATTCCCAAAGCAAATACTGCCCTTTACAGTATAACTTATATTTATAGCTTTGATATTCAAGCAAACCATTATAACTGAAATGAAATCAACTGAATCAGAATCAAATCCAGAGCTTGAGAACCTGAATCAAATTGCAAACCTAATTGTGAAAGATTCTGCAGTAGTCGAATTTGAATCCAAATAAATTTTACTTTTTTATTTTTAAAGGGTTTTAAAAGTTGCTCACAGTTCTGAAAAATAGCAGAGTACATACCAAAGCCTTATAAGGAAGACTTGCAGGCAAATCCAGCCTGTTAATAATTCTACGGATCTCAGATTGATTTACAGTAGATGGAATTACTACAGTTTTTTTTCAGTGAGTTCGGAGCATTTTAGTGGTCACTGGTCATCAACGAGTGGACTATGGTCCATATTCAGATCTTTTCTGGGCATAATTCAGTAGTTTCCAAACATAAACCAGCACAGTTTAGGTGCATCTACATGATAATGTCACATCCAATCAGATATATTCATGCTAACGTCAAGCCTGTAGATATGTGATAAGATGAGATGTTGATGCTATGACTCAACTGTACATTTCCGAACTATCACCATCAAGCACACTTCGCTTAACAAAATATGTTGGGAAGCACTGCTATATGGGACCACAATGTTAATGCAACATGCATTATTCAACTATACAACATTATCTAAAGTAATTGATAATTCTTATACAAGGTTTAAAGATAATATTTTATTAATAGTACTACTATGAGAATTACAAACTTGAAATAAATACAAATGGTGTGGTTAAAACCAGGATGCATAATGTAATTCGACCTGAGTGAAAGAGGTTTAAAGTAATTGTAAAGCTTTAGTAAAGCAACATGGAACTTGCGGTCTGGCCTGATGGCCTAATGGCCTAAAGTAAAGAAGAAGAGCAGTAAAAAATAATATAGCTCCAGAGGGGCACAAGCATCAGTGCCAATCTTCTTTTATCCTGTCCTTGACATTCAAGACAGTGAGCAAAGGCTTGTAAACTCATCAGTGTGGTAAGGACTACAAAATGACCCTTTTGTCATGGGGGTTGGATAAGGGAAATGTAGATCATTTTCAATCCCCAACATATACATTCTGAGCATATACACTACAAAAGTTTAAAAGATCTGATATTTACTGTCCGTCCATTTCCTGTCTTTACTGTCACTTTTGATCAATCTAATGCATCCTTGCCAATTTAAAAATCTTACTGGCCAGTCCAACAGCTTTTAAAGAGCTGTGAGCCTAATTTTGTACAAGGAAAGGACCAGTGCAGACTGTTCTGTGGTAAAATACAATGTGTGGGATCAGAGCAAATAACAATTCCCCTTTACCCCTAAAGAATAGTTTTACAGGTCTGAAGAGGAATGCATTACAAAAAGACTCTGTAGCAGAAAAACTGTCACCACAATATTTTTTATGCTTGGGTGTTTATAGATTACCACGGATACCATACAATATATAGATGTACTCCAAAAAACCATGTTTGATAATGGAAGAAGAGCAGCTGGGTGCTGATCAGTCAGTCATTCAGATGATAAATAGAGCATACAGCTGAGATGACTGGAAAAATGCACCAAAATCCCCAAAAGCACCTGGGTGTGAACACAGTGCACACACATTGAGGATTCAAACCCCTGCTAGGCGAGTAATCTCTAGACCTCTCCATGATACAGCATGCCAGCCCACCATCCTATACACCCCCACAGCGAATGTAATCCAGCTGAGATTAGCTGCGATTCACAACACACACACACACACACATACATCCAAAATACACACCCACTCACAGCATGAGCTATACTGTGCTTTACAGAGACATCTTTACCTTCAGGAAGCAATAACTGAGGTGACAGTTTCATCTCCTCTCAAAGGTGTCTCGCTCTCACCTGAAACAAGGACTCACTGGCTCACCTTAAAGGCATCGTTAATTTTTTTTAATCCAGACATAGATTTTTCTCCCTTTTGTTAATCATAAAAACCTCTGCCAATAATTTAAGGATTTTTTGATTCAGTCAATCCAATCATATTCAACAGTTGTGCCGCTTAAGCTACTGTACAAGATGTGATTAATGAATTTGTCAAAATATTTTAACCAAAAAACACTACTACGACAAAAGCAACCATGTAAAAATTCACCTTACTTCTAACATGTATGACTTTCTTCCATGAGACTTAAATGGAGTAAAATTTTAATTTAAATGTGCAGCAAGAATGCGTTAATGCGTACGGGACAGTAAAGACTTTTACATTGTTAGAATTTTTTCTGAATGTTGAACTTTCTATTCATCAAATAATCAACTGCAAAACTTTCAATATTCATAATAAAATGACATTTTTCTTGAACACCAAATCAGCGTAACAATGATATTTGAAGGATCATGTGACACTTAAAACTGGAGTAATGGTTACCCAGTTATTTTAAGTTGTAACAACATTTAAAAATGTTACTGTTCTTACTAAATTTGTATTAAATTAATGCAGCCTTGGTGACCATAAGAGATTAATGACACAAAACATTTGAGCAGTTCTTAACACTTAAAGGGTTCTTAAATAGAATTGGTTTGAGCCCAGTGAAAACTTCTGATTGTCTGACATTGATTTGAAAATCTTTACGTGAAAACTTATTTAAAAAACAGCAATAGGATACAGATGCATGCCAGAAGAGCCTTGAACACACACACATAAAATCAGCCCGCAGCTCCATCAGCAACACACACTCCACTGTTCGCGCCTCACGTCAAAGAATAGACAAAAGTTTAGATGCCTTTGAATATTTTAGTTGTTCTCTGCACTATTTAGGGAGTTTATCTGAAATATTCATTGGTTTAATCAAATTTTCCTAAAAAAAGTGTTAAATATTTCAAGCAGCAGTGAAATCCATTACAGGTCCTTTAATAGTATCCAGGGAACATGTGTGTGTGTCAGGCGGGTACCTGTTAGCTGAGGGTTTAAATGGACTCCAGTGGCACATAACCACAGGAGAGAGACATTATTATGAACAGTTCAGATCACAGACAGATTTAAATAGTTTCATTCACTATGCATTTTCATGGTATAAATATATTATGGATTTGTTCCTATCTTATTGGACTATGCAAAAAGTATAAAACACTCAACTAAAATGTTATCTCAAATTTAGCCACTTTTAATGTACAATTTAGATAAATTCACAAAAAAAAAACATATCTAGTACCTAGTGAACGCAACATAATATGATGGAAAAACCAAGGGGAAAAAAGCTAAACATCTCACAAGGGGGTCATCAAAAGTCTATTATGTTTTAAAGTGCTTAAAATGCACCTATTCAGCTCTGACAGGTTCATAAAGAGGGTAGGATGCCATTATGCAGTGTATGGTGCAGTTTTAAAGCACCCCTGAGGTTTCACGAGTGGGTGATGTTGAGCCGGATGTGCATTCTGCCCTCTCAGCCGATCAATTCCTAGGCTAATGTTCCACTCTTTTGTGGCATATGCCTCCCTCTCTCTGCCTTCTAACTCTCGCTCTCACTCTCTCTCTTGCTCACTCACTCTCTGCATCTCTCTAAGGTTGAAATTGTTAAATATTCATAAAGCCTCAATCTCAGAGCTGTGTTTATAGAGGCTTGTTCAATAGTGTGACAGAATTCACTGCTTCTAAGGAGCTCTCTTCATTGTGTTTGACCTAGAGGGCCCCTGTTGAAATACCTACAGTAGGCAGCCATCCCTCTACTATTGTATTACAACAGATGTTCTTGGGACATGTCTGAATTCACAGCAGAACACAAAAGGTTGACTCTTTGGGGAAAAGACCAACATGCACACTAAAGTCCCACTGCCAGTGATTTTATCAATTAAGGTCACCTGGTTGTTGCATTGTTTATAGCTATGCATGTAGTCACTGAATGCCCTAACTAGGGATTTGCTAAACTATACTGACTAGTCACTAGGTGACTAGTGAAGGACTGGTTGACTATTCAAGGAAGCCTGAAAAATGAATTCACGATGATCACGATGAATTCATTTGAGTGACTTTGGAACTTTGTTAGATTGTGACTAATTTAAAGTGACTTTTAATGATTATTAGGGGAGTTTGCAAACGTGATATTGATTTAAAACAACAGTTCAATAAACAAAATTTTTATATTAAAATGACTTACATTGTCTGACTACAACACTATTGTCTGATTTTACTCTATTTTGTCAACGAAAGTATCACTCATACCAACAACCTACTGTAAATGCCACTTTTGTGTTCTTCTGTTCCACCTCTGTAGTGAAAATGAATTTTGTTTTTGTTAATTCTGATTTCATGTGATTGGTTACTTCTTATTCTGCTTGTTCTTATTCTATTGTTTTGATTAGAATTTTTGAAAAAGCTTATAAATATACATTTTTGAATTTGGCATAGAGTAATAAAAGTTATAAAGTTCTAATAAATGCAACAACAACAAAAAAACAAAACAAAAACCCTGAAAATCACTTTAAGGAGACAAATATCGCCTCATAATGGGAAACCTATTTTTGTTACTGATGAGCAGGATCATGTTTGGACTGTGTTCCTATTTTTTTTTTTTAATTAGGAGCACAAGTGTTCCTAAAAAAAAACTAAAACAAGGATTGAACCCTGCACGGAGGCGTCGGCGCGACCACTTGCATTTTTCCCTGATAACAGTGGAAAAAACTTTAAAGAATTTTTTGCTCATACAGATGAGAGTAGTATATCATTCAAAAAAAAGGGTCTTTTATTGGTGTACAAAAAAAAATAATAATAAAGAAAAGAAACAGGATATGCTTTCTTTCTTCTACAACTCTTCCAGCTGCACTGAAGGCATGCTTGATGCTGCTTCTGCTGGCAGGGACACTAAACACCATGCATGCCAGTCTTGACAGTTGCAGTAGCATGATTTCATGTTGTTTCAACCAGCACTGCACATCTTTTCCATCAACTTAAACAATGGATGTCTAAACTTTAAAAGGAGGGGAAACCTAAAAAAGCCTAAAGCTATCACATGAAAATAAATAAGTCGGGCCCCATCAGGTTCGGGCTGAAATGCAGGGCACTATTATATATCTGACTGATAAATAAATAAGAGATTTTAAACAATTGGTATAAGCTTTATTATACAAAAAAAAAAAAAAAAAAAAAAAAAAAACGGAGACTGTAAAAATGGAAATATTTCTTAGAAAATATGATTTAAAGTACAACAGCAACTGCCTTGTGATTTAACAGTGTAGCAGCAGAACTTTAAAGGGAATGTAAAGTGACCTTAATTCTCAGAGATGATTGTAGCATACAGTACTGTATCTTTCCTTTATAATATGGAAAATAGTGGCAATAATGTTCTTCAAAAATTCACTTCTTGTGTTCCACAAAAGAAGTCATATGGGTTAGGCACAGCATGAGGGTTAACAATTCCTTTTATCGTTCATGTTTTCTCTTTAAAGCTAAAATATTTCTGTTATTATGCAACTGCATTAAAAAAAAATAGCACAAAGAATCACAGAGATGATACCTGTGAGGCAATCAGGACACTCCATCTTCAAAAAAAAAAAATCATAAACATAAAGCTCATCCAACGGGTTGGTCTCTAGCTTTCCTGTTCTTAACTCAGAATCTTATTATTTGTTTATTCTTTACTCTAAGACTTCAGAGCCACTACCAATCTGAAGGAAAGTCCAGACAGCTTGGATCAGATTAGGAGAGAAGTCTCGCCAGAGTCTCTTGACTTCAAGCGAACAGCCTTGGCTTTACATTCAGAGTCTTGCAGATTAGACATGCCACCATTGGGATAAGCCATCTGATCGACATGGAAGGTGACCAACCATTATGAGGCACTTGGGGACAGACTAGTCTGAAACCATTGACACCATAATATAATAATTATAGCCTTTCACACTGTGTGGCAAAAGTGTCAGACCCTTCAAAAAATGCTGAATTATATAGTGATGTGCCTTATCTGGAAACACACCAATAATAACAAAACTAATAATGAACTAAGATAAATGTAAAATAAACTTTATTATTATTATTATTTTATGAACATTACATAAGAATGAACAATACATGGGTGTCTATATACCCTTCACACATACAGTCTTTACTAGTAAATTACCAGTAAATTACAGTTAACAAATCATGTGTGAATAAGATATTTTAAAAAATTCAAGTAAATTCATCTTGGAATTTATAGTATGAGAAGTTGCAACGTTACCGTTAAGGTGCTCTGTGTGAACGAAACACAAGATGACCATTATGAGTATGAGTAACGTGCTTGACACAATAAGCCCTTTCACACATACAGACTTTTCCGGTAAATTACTGGTAAATTGCCGTAAAGATCTTTTCAAAAATAGCGGTAAATTCGTTCCGGCAATTTACCGGTATGAGAAGTTGTAACATTACCAGTAAATTGCCGGAATTCTGCTGTGTGTGAACGCAGAAGGAAAATTACCGGTATGAGCACGTACGAGTTCAGAATGCGGTGATGTAAGACGTCTACTCCGGGCCAATCATAACAATGTGACGCATTCACGCACTGTTTAATAAAATAAAATACATGTCATCCAACTGAAGCGACAAATTAAGGCGCTTCTTCTTATCCGGGCGGATGAAGAAATTTGTTGTCATCTGAGAGAAACTGTTAGTGATGCAGTAATGAATGATAAAATAACTGTTAACTGTCTCCGAGAGCAATGCGTTCACAGGACAAAGTCAGGTCATCAATAAACTGAAAACATTGCATCTTAATATCTAAAAAAAAATAGTCACAAACAAAGTAGTAGTGGAAGTATTTCTTGTTCCTATTATGACTTTTGTCAATCTATTTGGGGGGTCCTGCTACTCCACAAATCCTGTAGCTCTAAACCAGTGAATCTCAACCCGCGGCATGTCATGAAATCACACGCTGCCCACCATGCCGAACACAATAATAAAAAATAAAAAATAACTTTAAGTTTTACAACTTATTTTAGTTTTTTACATAGGGAAAAACACATAGGGTACAAACGAGAAGTCAGAGTAGTGGAGAGTGCTGTACATTCGGCATCAACTTTCAGTTTGCCCCGCAACTCACTTGAGGATGTTCTGCCCGTCTTTTTTCCCAATTCTCCCAAAGCAGCTTATACTACTGCTTCAGCTATTAAAATAGTACAGTTCATGTTTGGAGCAGTTTTTGATCGTTAAACAGGCCTATAAGTTTATTAGTAAATAATTCAAATATATTTTTAGTATTTCCCTCTGTCACATTAATGGTAATTACTTTTTCCGGTGCTTTGCGATATCTTTTGAACTCAATTTGAATGCAGAACTGTTTATCTGTGCTGATAGACTATTTGATATGAATTTGGATCAGCATAGGCTACATTTGTGAACGCACCTTTTCTGCGATGTCGCGCATCTTACAGACTGCAATTGACAATCGCAACTTCATTGTGCTATTAATCCTTTCAAGCTGATTTTCACTAAATTGTTCAGCTCCAGACAGCATCAGGTGTTTTATTAATGGTGAGTATAATTATTTAATTTTATGGCAATTTACTGGTATTACTGTGTGAAAGAGGCTAATGTGAACATTTGACATGAAAATGAATATGAAAAGATAAAAAGACATATCCCCCATACCCTCCATGTGTTCAAAAACAACACCGTAAGGTGCAGCAATTTAGAGGTTATTTCCAGTCACTGATGTCACAAAATGTACCAGTATTTTGAAATTGATGTGTGAATGCTGCTTTACCAGAAAAAAATACAGAACGTCCTTGCCTGTGTGAACAGTGGATTTTTATATTTATTGGTATTTATTAAGTCGTTCCGATTATTTTACGGTAATTTTACTTGTATTACTTTGTGAAATGGGCTGATGTTTAGACCTTCCACACAAGAAAACATGCTTTTGTGTATCACCCACTCCTCAAGCAGGATGCACTTCACATACAGTATATGATGAGGGAGGGTTGAACTCTGAATAAGTGGTAGATACTGTTTCCACCAAGTATAAATAGACACTGTCAAAATATAGTTATATAAGAAATAGGCCTATTATATAAGAAGAATTCTTCTATACACCTATACAATACATATTATACATATCTGCAATACAGAAACAAAATCGAATGTGTTAGATAAACTGGATTAATGATGTGGTGCATGACTAGCCATTCAAAGCACTTCATGAGAATGGGGTAAGTGCAACTGGACATACTCATTGAAGCAGGATGGAAGACAGCTACTTCACGACTGGAATGATGGTTGTAGCTTTGAAGCATGTGGGGACAACAGCCTGACTAAGTGAGAAACTTACAGTAACATTTCATACACTGGGTGGCCTTATAACATTGTTAAAGGGGTTGTATGATGCGATTTTAGTTTTCCTTTCTCTTTGGAGTGTAACAAGGTCTTTGAAACTTTACACATCGTCTTTATGCACAAAGACTAAAGTCTCAAATCAAAAGAGATTTTCTTAATAAAAGTTAAGACCTCCTAAAATGCCTCCTTTAAATTCGCCCCCACATGTTTACGTCACTGTGTGAGAAGATTTGCGTAACACTGTCCAAATGTTCACACAATGAAAGAACTTTTATTCTCGCTGTAGTATGGTTGTTTCTGCCATGTTGTGAAGACGCTGTGTTTCATTTTGAAAGTGAAACTATAATGTGTTCTATAAAGTGAGGAAGTTCCAACTTTGCAAGGACAGTCTGGCGCTTCTGACTCACAGCCTGTAAGTACACGTTTTATATTAAAAAAATTTGCCACTGATGATTCATACGTGAGCTCTGAGCAGTGTTGAGTAGAGCTTGTTGTTTGGCGTTTCTCCAATCAAATGCAAACATGGTTTTATGTTTGCGCAGCGCGATACGCAATGCAACACGTAAAAACACAGTATAAGTTATAATCATTATGTCCCCACTGGATGCCACAAATGCTAACTTTGTAATGGGGTTCTATTGGTTTTGTCTGGTCATGCCGGGAGACAGGGTCACAGTATGTTAAGGGGTGTAACATTTCCGTTAAACACTTGAGGTATTAAGCCAATCACAATGCAATGGATAGCTGGCCAATCAGCATTTACCTTGCTTTTCGGAACGATGAGCTTTGTCAAAATCGAAGCGTTTCAGAAAGGCAGGGCATAGAGGAGCAAACATTTTGCACATTATGTGGAAGATGTGTTTTCTGAACCTTAAACCACATAAACACATTGCATTACACCAAAAACAGAACATAATGTGTTTTTTTAGCAACGTCATATGACCCCTTTAAGATTTTAATTTATAGATAGATAATTTATCCAAGACATATTCATTAACATATTTCATAATGTTCAGTCCTTGGATCCATATAAGCATTACTATCAAGGCAAAGAGATCTCACAGTGACTAATAAACATCTGGATTCAGTGTATTAACATACCTGTGGGATATTTGTGACAACAGCCAAAGAAACTGAAGTGCAGCTTTGTTCATCAAGTGCAAAAACTTACCATTTCAGAAGTTATTTACTCCCAGAAAATCTATAAAAGCTGAGGGGATAAGAGTGCCAATTTGATCCCTTTAATTTTTTTATACGTTGAAGGTAATTTACGGATGGACAACTGGGATTTCAGGCAGTGGAGTCATGTATACGAGAAATATTTCCTTCAGAGAAGCTACCATTTTATATGTTAATGGAATATTAATGTGGGAAATCGAGCATGATCCGGATTTGGTACAGTGTATAAGTCCATATACATTTATCATGCAAACATAAATACATTCATGTAGGCCCTGTATAGCATGCTTTAGCCAAGACAGACTGAGCGACTCAGACAGAGTAATCTCTGATACTCTCAATCCTTTATAGTTAACCACTGAGGTGAACACTTTCATGGCAAATCATTCTGACATTCTTTGACAAACAGCCCAGAAAAAAAAAAAAAACACCAGACCTGACCCCTCTCTCTTTACTCTCTTTCTCTTGCTCTCGCTCTCTAAAAACATTTTAACTATGTTTAAAATATTTGACACATTTACATTGTAAATATCAGAGTTGTAGTGCTCCAGACTGGACTCTGTCTCAAGTATGAGTCCAAGACCATATTTTCATGGTCTTGGCTTTGTGTTGGACTCGAGCATTTGAACTTGGTCTTGTCTTGGACACAAGAAGTCAACTCCCCGACACAAGAAGTGTGTATAATTGTATTGAATGTACACTAGTAGTGTACTTCAAATCATAAAAGCATATATTTTTAAAAACTGTATTTTGTAATATTAATTAAATTAAAGGCCATGTGTAGTAAAGAGAGTATACTTTCATGACTATGTTTCTTAGAACACTTAAATACACATTTAAAATTGTTAAATTTAAATCATATTAAATGTGTACATTTAAAACTTAAAACAATACTAATGCACAAGTACGTGATTATAATCCTAACTGTAATTTGTTATGTAGTTTTACATTTGAAGTGAATATATTTTAGATTAAATAAATTGTGACTTCAACAATAAAAATGTGAATTACAAATACATTTAATAAATATGTGACACAATAGAAATTACATTAAAATATATTTAAATTGCACTTTTTTGACAAGGGTCTTCTGGTCTCAGTCTTGACTCAGAGTTAACCTACTCCGATTCCAATGAGCTTGTCTTGACTACAACATTGGTAAATATGTCATTGGCCAACTGGGTCAACTGATTGAACTTTTCTTACCGTAGCAGCCTCGGATCAATGGAAAGTAACTTGTGGACAAAGAAATGTTTTTTTGAGAGGGTCTAAGATCATCATGGCCTTTCCCCATCTCTCGCCCCTGTGATGGTTATTTGGCTTATTGGACACCAAGGTGAATAATCAGGCAGTGTTGTGAAGCACTGGACATATTTTTTACCTTGTTGAATAAATTTGTGCTTGCCGACAGTGTCTCCTGATTCACACTAATACAACAATATAATAGAAATTGGGATCTTGAAATACTCATTAGGCTTACCCATTAAATTACTTTGATTACTCTACATATTTCAAAGGCTTCATATAACATACAGATGTACTTCCTTACCCTCTTCTGTTTAAAATAAACTTATTCCAGTTACATTTCTACCTTAAGCAGCCTCAGTTTGTTTGAATTGGTTATGGCCCATTCCAATATTCTAAGCTTTACAAAAGCAACTATATAGGAAATGATAACAAACTAATAAAAAATATATATTTAAAAAAATGCAAACTATAGTTTGCTTTGTATTTTGAAGGAAAATTCCGATATTTCACCTTTTTATTAATGAAACTGATTATAATAGCTTTAGTTTAAAAACAACAACAACACAATTTTACTGTTATGATGCATTACAAACAATTAAAACAAACAATTAAATGGTCATGAGTCTATTGATGGTTAAGTACCGGTTTAACACAGACTGGAACTAATTGGAAATGATTGATGCACAATAAAGCATGAAATATGTCCAAATAATCAAGATTGCAGCTCCCCTGATTAATGAAAAAAAATGAAATACTAAAAAATGTTACTTACAGTATTTTTTAAATGTCTGCTTCTGCTCAGATTAAAAGTTTTCACTAGTTTAAAATTTTTGCACAAATGTAACCAACCATAGGCTTGTTCATTTTATGTATAAACAATAATAAATCAGGCATGCAAATTAGGTCTATCAAAAAAAATAAAAAAATAAAAAAAAATAAAAAAACTGGTGATAAATTCACATACAGCCATGAGCAACAATGATAAATTAATAAAAAAAATATATATATAACAAGGCATAAAAATTACCATTATATTCAACAATCACAGACATAGGCCCAATCCCAATTCTACCCCTTAGCCCTTCCCCTTGAAGGGGTAGGGGTGTCTCGATTATCTTTTGGTTGGAGGGGAAGGGTGTCACAGTGTCTGGGTTGTTGTTCCCCGGGGTTCCACTAGATGTCCTCCTTCTCACGGTGTCTGTCCCAGATCACTTCCTGTTCCCTTATATGGTCACCTTCCTCCTTGTTACGTAATTGATTGTTCCCCCCACCTGTCTCCTGTTTCCCCATTATCCTTCTGTGTATAAATACCCAGTCTGTCTCAGTCTATGTTACGGAGTCCTTGTTTAAATGTTACCGTTATTCATTCCCGTCATCCTTGTCTTGTCTTGTCTTGTCTTGTCTTGTCTTGTCTTGTCTTGTCTTGCCTTGCCTTGCGTTGCGTTAGTGTCTTGTTTATGTCTGCTTTGATCTTCTGGTTTTGACCCTGCCTGGACTGTTTACCCTTTTGGATTATCCCTAATAAACGACGTACCTGCAGATTGGTTCCTTCTCCTGTGTTTCCCATAACACATTACGTGACGGAAGGACTCCGTCAACGTAGGAACCAGCGGTATGTCACTTTTCCGTTCCCCAGCCAAGATGACGGAGAGGCGGGTCAAGTATCTTCGGTTGACCGCCCTCCGTCAAGACGGCAACGAAGTGGGTGCCCTGGCTCAAGTGTTCTGGTCCCTGGCTGAAGGCATGGGATACAATGATGCGGCCCTTAAGGACCACTTCAATGGCGGCCTGGATGATCCAGTGCCCGAGGAAGAGATGGCGCAGTTGGAGATGCTGGAGTTCTGGGAATTCGTGCGCTACCTGCAGTTTCGGTGTCGGTGGGATGCCCCAGCCACTCCTGTCTCTTCCGGCAGGGTGGTCGTCAGCCCAGCACCACTGCCCAGGATGGCCGCCAGCCCAGCGCCACAGTACAAGATGGCCGCTAACCCAGCGCCAATGCCCAAATTGGCCACCGGTCCAGCGCCACAGTACAAGATGGCCGCCGGCCAAGCGCCACAACACAAAATGGCCGCCAGCCCAGCGCCACAGCACGAGATGGCCGCCAGCCCAGCGCGACAGCACAAGATGGCCGCCAACCCAGCGCCACAGCACAAGATGGCCGCCAGCCCAGCGCCACAGCACAAGATGGCCGCCAGCCCAGCGCCACAGCACAAGATGGCCGCCAGCCCAGCGCCACAGCACAAGATGGCCGACTCAAAGCCTGAGTCTCCAGATAAGGTGCACGATGCTGTCCCGGAGGCAGAAGCGGTGCACGATGCTGTCCCAGAGGCAGAGGCGGTGCTCAATGCTGTTCCGGAGGCCGAGGCGGTGCCCGTTGCTGTTCCAGAGGTCGAGGCGGTGCCCGATCCTGTTCCGGAGGCCGAGGCGGTGCCCGACGCTGTTCCAGAGGCGGAGGTGGTGCCCGAGGTCGAGGCAGCGCCCATTGCTGTTCCAGAGGCCGAGGCGGTGACCGAGGCCGTTCCCGAGTCAGTTACCGAGGCAGTGCCCGGGGCTGTTTCGGAGGTCGAGGCGGTGCCCGACACTGTTCCAGAGGCCGAGGTGGCACCCGATGCCGAGGCGGTGCCCGAGGCTGTTCCGGAGGCCGAGGCGGTGCCCGAGGCCGTTCCCGAGGCAGTTACCGAGGCGGTGCCCGAGGCTGTTCCCAATGCAGCTACCAAGGCGGTGCCCGAGGCTGTTCCGGAGGTCGAGGCGGTGCCTGACGCTGTTCCAAAGGCCGAGGTGGAACCCGACGCCGAGGCGGTGCCCGAGGCTGTTCCGGAGGCCGGGGCGGTGCCCGAGGCTGTTCCCAATGCAGTTACCGAGGCAGTGCCCGTTGCTGGTCCAGAGGCTGAGGCGGTGCTCGAGGCCGATCCCGAGGCCGTTACCGAGGTGGTGCCCGAGGCCATTCCAGAGGCCGAGGCGGTGCCTGATGCCGAGGCTGCGCCCGATGCCGAGTCGGTGCCCGACGCTGTTCCAGAGGCCGAGGTGGTGCCCGAGGTCGAGGCAGCGCCCATTGCTGTTCTGGAGGCTGAGGCGGTGCCTGATGCCAAGGTGGTGCCCGAGGCTGTTCCAGAGCCAGGGCCAGTCACCGAGGACCCTCCAGAGCCAGGGTCAGTCACCAATTACCCTCCAGAGCCAAGTCAAGTCACTGGGTGGTCTGCTGCTCCGTTCCGGGAGACTCCGGTCTCAACCACGGGGAGGTGGTGGCCGTCCGCTCCACCCTGGAGGGCTCTGACTTTGACCACAAGGCTGTGGTGGTCTTCCGCTCCACCCTGGAGGGTTTTGACTTTCACCACAAGGCTGTGGTGGTCTTCCGCTCCGCCCTGGAGGCCTTTGACTTTGACCACAAGGCTGTGGTGGTCTTCCGCTCCGCCCTGGTGGACGCCTCAACATGTCCTTCATGGACTTCTGTTTTGTGTTTTTTGAGTTCTGTTATGTTTCTGTCTGTTCCCTTTAGTTTAGTCTGGCCCTCCGTCCCTCCCCCTGTACCTCCTCCGGTCCTCCTCCCTCCTGGTCTTCCTGTTTTAGGTTTACATTTCTGGTGTTTGTTCCCCATGTGTTCCTTTTCCGGCCCTCCGTCCCTCCCCCTGAGCCTCCACCTGTCCGCCTCCCTCCTGGTCTCTGTGTTGTGTTTTGTCTTGGAGCGTCTGGGAGCCGCTCCGTAGAGGGGGGGTACTGTCACAGTGTCTGGGTTGTTGTTCCCCGGGGTTCCACTAGATGTCCTCCTTCTCACGGTGTCTGTCCCAGATCACTTCCTGTTCCCTTATATGGTCACCTTCCTCCTTGTTACGTAATTGATTGTTCCCCCCACCTGTCTCCTGTTTCCCCATTATCCTTCTGTGTATAAATACCCAGTCTGTCTCAGTCTATGTTACGGAGTCCTTGTTTAAATGTTACCATTATTCATTCCCGTCATCCTTGTCTTGCGTTGCGTTAGTGTCTTGTTTATGTCTGCTTTGATCTTCTGGTTTTGACCCTGCCTGGACTGTTTACCCTTTTGGATTATCCCTAATAAACGACGTACCTGCAGATTGGTTCCTTCTCCTGTGTTTCCCATAACACATTACGTGACAAAGGGGTGAGGGGAAGGGCCAGATAGCTCTTCAAACGAAGATTTTTCGAGACCACACTTCAAACTAAGAGGGGTATGAATTATCTTGGCAACATGGCTGCTACAGCGAACAAAAAGACACATACATGTAAGCTTTTTTGGCATAAATAAAGATTTTAACGAAACGTAATCATTTATTTTATGTTACATTCAATTGTGAGATCATATTAACAGTCATGTTACTCAAGGAAATGTTTGCAAAAAATTGCTAATATTTGCTAACGTCGAATCATTACAGACTGCATGATAGTGCCACAGCATACGTCTGATCAGGGTGATAACTGCCGTAGCCTAATACCCACAATAATTAGAAATCGCTAAACCATTTTCTCAAATATTGCCTATTCAAGAGAGAGAGAGAGAGAGAGAGAGAGAGAGATTGAAGTTGCGTGTATTCGCATCTGTGCGTTTCTCATTTTAGAGTGCGTTTACTTAAAAACAGCGATTGTACCCTCTCGTCACTGGAAAATATAATGTAGCGATTCAGTATTTAAACTGTATTTAATAAAAGTCATGGGGCAGCGTTGACAAGTTTATTTTCTCCTGTATGTGTGATCTGCGCGATTTCCGATGTGTGTGTCAGTAAGCAGCTCATTAATAAAAAACGATAATTAAAGGCTTTAATGTACAACAGCACATAATGTATGTATTGTAAGAGCTAGACGACGAATGATGGCATGTGACGTCATGGTAGTGATGTCCCAACCTTAGGGGAATATTTTCTCCCCTACCCCTTGACACTCTGTTTCAAGGGACAAGGGGAAGGGGTAGGCGGAGGGGTAGGGGAAGGGGAAGGGGAAGGGGAAGGGGTATAAAATAGAATTGGGATTGGGCCATAGTTAAAAGCTTCTCTTTTTTTGCTTTAAATGAGAGTCTAGAACTCAAATGTCAAATTATACGCAGTAACAGCGTTAGAAAGTGTCTAGCTGTCATTTAGCTGTTAATAACAATGTCTGTTTGGATGAGATCAGAGTGTTACGTGAGGGGCCAAAGATAATGATCCATTCTGTTATAAGCCTAAAAATGTCTCTTGATTGAGCTGCCACATTACCATGCAGGCTTGGCGCCTTCATTCGCTGCCACTACAGAAGACAAAAGCTGAAGTGTGTTCATTGCCAAAACACAGACTTCAGCTGACCTGCTGCTGTCTGACACCCTGCAAAATGTATTACGTTCTAACAGCCTCTGAACTCTGAGAAGGTGAATATGTGATTATCAAACCTGTACCTTCTTTTAAACACCACAGTTAATTTTTAATAAGCACATTCCACGCTCTCTCCAATTCCTCATTGATTACTAAAGAGAATAAACACTTACAATAAGGTCTCAGTGAAATATACAGAACATTACAACACTTTCACAACACCCACACACCAATCCACCCACTCATTTTCCACTCCTACAGTACATCATTTCTCTAGCACAAAAGTAAAAAAAATGAAATGGAAAAACTAGTCATCCAATGTATCATACACAGGGTGGAAGTCACATCAGGCTGAAACTTCCTTCTCATTAGCTTAAAGGAGTTTGTGTCCTCAGACTCAGGTTAAACTGCATGTAAAGAGACACACAAGAGAAAACTGGTAGTCTGAATGTAATTGCATGCATAGTTATTTTTTCTTCCATTGGTCAGACAATACATGTATGTGGGGAGCATCATATGCAACACACTGTGTGCAGTAACATGAAGTGGAAACTAAATTAGTATTAAAATGCCATAAACAATACTAATTTGTTAAGTGAGGAACCTCTTATGACACCACGTCTGTCTCTGACAGACAAGTCAACCTGTGACCAGGCTCTGCCTCACCTATATCAGCCAGATCGACCCCTGCTGAAGTAATTTGTGCTTTCTTCCTGTGGGAGACTGGTGTAAGCTCTCTCAGCACATCCTGACTTTGGTGATTTTGCTTAACTGTTCAACCGGCAGGCCGTCACTGGAATCTGTCACCGAACACGAGAGCAATTGGAGTGGATATTGTTGAGTGATATCCTTAAAAATTCCAATAGTGCCAGAGTCAAGGCGAGCTATTCTAATCAGCCTAGTGCATTCCAAATTACAGTGGTAGGTGACATCAAGTCAACTTGAGGTTTTAAGTGTGGCCTTCGGAAGGTTTAATTACCTTAGACCAGCAGTCTAGCATTTTGTGACATGTCTGAGATTTGCATCCCTTCTCAGGCATTATGGCAATGGTCATAACCCCGTCAAAGGGAATGAATCGAAGAACAAAGAGGTTTGCATCCCACCAATGTCCATCCTCATGTGGAGCTACAATCTCCGGCAGGGACCTTCACCCCATGTGCATCATGTGTATGGGTCTGAAGCATGGTCAAACGTTGCTTGCAGACTACAAACATGTGTTCACTCATTGCCGGTGAAAATCTTGGAAAGGAGGCTGAGACTGGTGGTGGTTAACAAGTGGGATCCATGCCTATTCCAAAGCTGCCACACAATCTACGGCAATTGACCATCTCACATGAGCTAGTACGAGCTGGACGGACATGATGGAAGCCGAATCCCTGGATATGCCTCCACCAGTGAGCGCTAGCACTCTAAGTCCTGCTCACAACGGGCAGTAAGCTGGCAAGCGACCACACTTGGATGGCGCTGGACCTTTGGGAATGCATTCGTTTCCATTATTTTGTAATTCCAAAGAAAAGGGGTACAGCCCTTTGTCCAATTTTTTGCCTTGTGTGTTTAACATGCACCTACAAAAGTATTTGTTCAGAAAGCTAAGACACAAAGTGCTTTGTCAATGCATATTTTCACATATACATTTAGCTCTCTCACAGAAAAATCCTCAGATTTGCATACCAAGTTACAACTTGTGAGTTTCAAACTATTACATTCGAGCTAACTTTAGCCCTAAGGGTTTTTACCAAATGTGTGGAAGCAGCCCTGTTCCCACTGAGGAGCAAGAGAATAAGAATATTGTCTTACATCGACGATTATCTGATATGCTCATTGTCAAGAGAGCAAACAATGAAATATGCAGAGATGGTGTTAAATCATCTCAGCAACTTGGGGTTCAAGATAAACATGATAAAGAGCTGTTTGGCGTCCTCATAACAAACATAATATCCAAGGGCTCAGCATAGAGTCTCTTTCTTATCGAGTCACACTGACAGAGGGGAGAATTGTGTCTTTCACACAATGTCTCGCACACTTTCAAATGGGGAAAGTGGTTTCATGTAGACTGTGCTTACGATTGTTGGGTCTTATGGCTTCCATGAATTCTGTAGTACATTTGGGGCTGCCCTAAATGAGGGATTTTCAGCACTGGATTGCACAGTTACCTCTGTGCTCTCATGTCATCAAGAGTTACTAGGACAACTGATATGTCCTTAAAGGGTCGGGGAGTAGGGTTGTGGCGGTGAGGAAATTTCCCCACAGGTTAATCCATGTGTGACAACACTAGTAATACTGGTATCACCGAGGGTGGGGTTCGCTAAAGTTTTCCTTCTTTTCCTTCGCTTTCCTTCACTTTCGAATAGCTTATAAATGCCCATACTCATCTTACTTTAACTTTAGAATTACTGGCAATTCGGTGTCAATTGCTTGAATGGAACAACAAAATGGAACGACATCTCACTTTTATTAAACAAAGAACTTTTATTATCAAACCAAATAAAAATACACCATGTTATAGGCTTAATCTAAAATAAAATAAAACTTCCACAAAGTTTAAATAAATGAATAAATAACATCGAAGGTGTGGCAAAATGATTGAGAAAGCTTGGAGATATGACATACACCTTGATGTAAAATAAAATAAATAAATTACACAAAGTTTAAAAACAGAAAAAATCTAAATAAACCAAATAAATAAGAAACAAATATTAATAAAAAGCAGTGGTGGACAAAGTACACAAATCAAGTACTTGAGTAAAAGTACAGATACGTATAATAAAATATTACTCCAGTAAAAGTAAAAGTACTCCTTTTTCAATTTTACTCAAGTGAAACTACAAAAGTACTACATTTTTTATGTACTTAAGTAAAAAGTACTGAAAGATCGATGTTTGCAATTTTATGTAGGCTACTTAATTAAATTTTATATTAGCACATTTTTTTTATTTTTATAATCCTTCTGCTCAAAGCACCTGGGATTTTTTCCATAATAACCACTATATGGAGTCAAGATATATTTTTGTTGTTGATATGGACTACGTTGATGAGAGTAATGTTCACTGTGAAGCTTACACTGTGAGGTACATGAGAGAAAGCTTGAGCATTTGATTTTCACCAGAAAGAAAAAAGTATTTTAAAGTTTGTTGTTTTACAGTTATATATGACATGATAATAAGGCCTGAAGTTAGGAAGAACATTTTAAAGAAAATATAATTATATTTTCATAATGATTTTTTCCTTATCAAACCTTGTCTGTGGTGTAAAAACACCCCTGGCCAAACGGGGTGCATCTCTTCCCACTTTGATAATTACTGTAGTTACCATGTTCTGAACATCACATCCTTTCTTCTCTCTCTATATATAGTTATTTTATTTAATCTGTGTTTGTTTAATGGTTAATCTTTTTTTTTATTGTCTGCATCGTCTGCACTCGAGCATTTCAGTGCTCCACAACAGCTGCAATCAGATAATTCTAATTCGTAAATTAAGCGTTTGGTGCGATTTGCGATCCGATTGAAAAGTTCATTTTGAAAAGACTCAGTTCGTTCATGATGAATCAGACATCGCTTCTGCGTGTCGGAGCATGTGATATATTATAGGGAGTAACGATATGTTGTATGAAATGTAGTGAAGTTAAAAGTACAATCTTATGCTTTGGAATGTAGTGAAGTAAAAGTAAAAGTTACTCAAAAAAAAAACTACTCCAGTAAAGTACAGATACTTATGTTATACAGAAAAATGTTCTTAAGTACAGTAACGAAGTAAAGCTATGGTGGGCAAGTAAAGTAACCATGTTGCGGCTGAACACCAGTAACACATGCTCCCTTCAACTACATCAGTTGGCAAAAAGGCCGATAGTCCAACTGCTGTCAGGCCATGGCCCCTTCCTACTTGGAGGGACCTCCTGTATCAGACTTGCTCACTTTTCAGTGCTCAGTGAGGGACGTTTTATGCTTTCTCCAAGATCTTCTAGATAGGCAAAAGGCTTAGTCCATTATAAAGAAGTATTTAGCAGCTATTTCATGTTGTCATGTAGGTTTTGGCGAAAAATCAGCAGGCCAGCACATTTTAATAAGTCATTTTATGAAAGGGGTATGCCATAAACCGTCAGTGTCCAGACAGACGGTTCCTTTATGGGATTTATCCATCATCCTAGAAGCCCTTTCACACCAACCTTTTGAAACTTTAGAAGGAAGTGGGCTTAACTATCTCTCTCTTAAAGCGGTGCTGCTCATAGCTTTAGTAACAGCCAAGCATGTGAGTGACTTACAAGCTTTGTCTTATAACCCGTCTTGTTTGCAGTTTGTTTGAGGGCTCATTAAGGTTTACTTTCACCCTAACCCTGCTTTTTTGCCTAAAGTAGTTGACTCAGCGCATTGATGCCCATCTACTCAAACTTCTCCAGGGGAGCAGAAGGCTCATGGACTTTCAGGACTGTCCAGCTTTTTGGGTCTTGGGCTATTTCTCAAAAAGAGAAGCTTTTTTCTCTCCTCAACAGCTGTGTCATTGGATCATAGAGGATATAGATTTAGCTTATGTTTGAAAGGGTCTTTAACCGCCTAAGGTCTTGAGAGCCCACTCCACAAAGGGTATGGCTACATAGTGGGCCTTACTCAGGGGAGTTTCTGTTCAAGATGTTTGTTCAGCAGCAAGTTGGACTACACCACATATATGTTTGTACATACCTATAGACTGGACTTGTCTGTGCCATCCTTAGCACATGCAGTGCTGTGAGCCAGTAGGGCTGTGCCCAATTTAATTGTTATTGGTGATATGAGTAAAAACCAGGAGTGTTCTGGTCACAGACATGGTTTCATAAGAGCTTCTTATAACCAGTATCAGTTTCAATTGATACAATGAGTTTGCAGAATTTATTCTTGACGGGTAAGCTAATCAAATGTAATCTAGTCATTACATTTGTGTTGACTCTGGAGTTAAGCTTTTTGTCTGCAACCATTATTCAATGTCTACAGCGACTTATTTGGCACACTTAATTCTATGTAACCTGTACATCGCATTCACTGCTTCTAACTCTATAGCGACACCAAGTCTGTAGCTTTGCATGAGCATTGCAATTATTTCGCACTTAGAATTTAATTAAATGGCTTTCCCAACTCCTCTCCAGTGGCAACATGAAATAATATATTGTTGATTTGAAATAAATAATTGTTGATCTCAGGGGAAATAGTAGGTCATCCAGGTACTTTTGGTCTATTGTTTCTAATTACTGTGAAGTTAGACATTAAGACACTCTTTTGCCTTACTGTTTTCCCACATACTATACTGTAAGGCTGTTAGACTTTTTGAATACATTTTAAGAGTGTGAAGAAGGACTGAAGCTGTGTTACCTGGCTAGACGATTTGGTTTTGCTGCTATGGTTGTTGTTTGTGGAGAGGCTGGCATCCTCATGCACATGGTCCAGGAGCCACAGAAGGAACTCCAAAGCATCGTGTTGAGCATTCCCCTTGAACTGAGAGCCATACTTGGACACAACACTCTAGGGAAGGAGCGGGACATGGTGTCAGACAGATGTTGATCTGGATACAGTTTTAAAACAACTCACATGAAAACTGCAATCATAAAAATATAGTTTATTCTCCTCACATTACCAGATTACCACAGCTGTTCTGATACACTGCCATAACACACTCCTGAAACACTACTCAACCAATAAGAATCAAGCAGTGGCGGATTAGCCATCTGGAGCACCGAGAGTTTTCCCAGTGGGCCACTGTACATTGTGTAAATATAAAGAATGAATGATAGTAAATGTACATAGCATATATCCTTCCATCGGCCCAGACGAATGACCCATGTGACCCACTTGAGTCAAACACTACATCGGAGTCATCGAAAGTGGACAAAGCTCAAAACCTTTCACAATGTGTTTACACCTGTATTTAGTGTCATCCACTTGCAATCATAAACATCTTTTACCAGGTGTCAACAGAGCCTCATAGTCACAAAACATTTATTATAATATATATAACTATATATTCCTATTAATATATTTTGGTTTTAAAGGGCTCTTAACTCTTGAATTAATAGTATATCACCAATATTCTGAAAACATACAGGTGAGGTATTATTTAGTTTGATTATTCAGTTTGATTACAGGTCCTGTTTTATTTTAAGTTTAAAAACAAAAACCTTCTCAGCTGTTTATGACTCCATAAATTAACTTGAAGAGAACTTTTCCACCTTAAAAGGTCACAGTTTTAACTTGATTTGTAGTCAATTAATTCAGGCCTAAAAACTAACATTTATAAAATATCTTGTGTGACTTTGAACAAAGACAGACAACAAGAATCGTTTGAATGAAAAGAATTCAGAGTACATTAGCATAATGCCATAATCAGATCATAATAATCTCCTTATCTGCTAATCATATTGGGATTGATCTGGGATAGAAGTGGATTTTGGGAATCACAAAGCTTCAATAAGACCAGAAATATATGGGTTGCTCAGTAATTAACATTCTGCACTGCTACTCTAATAGCACCTCAATTTGCAAATTTCTTCTCTTAAGAAACACACACAAAAGAAATATTTATCTGTCCTTTTATATGGTTTCAGTATTACATTAACCAGTTCAAAATTATTTACAAAATGAACAACATTTATCATTGTTATGATGCTTACTCAACTGTATCAAAAGAATAGTGCCCCCAAAAAGAATATTCGGTCTTAATTTATTCACCCTCATGTCAATCTTTAAATATGGTTGCTCTTTTTTTGTAGTGCAATTATAATTCATGGAAATCACCATAAAAGTGGTTCACGCAACTTATTCTAAGTCTTCCAAAGCCATACAAAACATATTTGTGTTAGAAATCAGCTGTAATTGAGAGAAGTACAGTGTTCTCCAATTCGTGAACAAGTCATGCTTACAATATGAATCATTTCAGTGAAGTTATAACTGGTCTGAATGATTCATTAACAAATCTGCCCGTTCTGGTTCTCAACTCAATGATTTAAAAGAGAAAAAAAATGAACATTTTTGTCATTATTTACTCACCCCTATGTTGTTCCAGACCTGTATGAATCTATTTCCTCTACAGAACACAAAATATAATATTCTGAAGAATGTTGTTAGCCAAACAGTTTTGGTTCCTATTGACTACCACTGTATGGACAACAAAATCAAAAACACTGAGACATTTCTCAGAACATCCACAGAAGAAGGTCACATAATCATGTAAGTTGGGAATGACATCAGAGTGAGTAAAAGACAACAGCATTTTTATTTTGGGGTGTCCTTTTTCTTTAAGGTTCACAGTGTTTCATACTGGATGTTATTTCAGTCTCAACAGCTCACCTGCAGAACAGGTAGGTACTGTTTATCAATTCAAATGATGTCTGCATGAGTAAAACAAGTCCAAAGTTCCAGAGATGTCCTCTTACAGCAGCTTTGTGACATTTACACCTATTAATGATTGTTTGACCAGGACTGCAGGCTGTAAACTGATAATTCTACTGAGCTGAAATGCAAACAACAACAGGAACATCAGGCTGTATTTTATTTTACATGTATAAACAGCCACTGTAGGTTAACAGGTACACCCTGTAGGTAAGAGACGTACCCTGGGGGATAAGGATATTTAGAAAACTGAGTTCAGTTGAAACTCATCTCTTAACAGATTTCAATTCAACCAAGTTAGACTTTCTTCCTCATAACTAGTCGCAAGCAAGTGATGGATCAACATTTAACCCTTTCATACTGCAACAGACTGTTTGAATATCATATAAGTCGCTAAACATAACGGCACAGAGACTTGTAAATTGTAAGGTCCAAAGGTCAAACAGCGGCTAATATAATTTGTGTGAGGTTTAGTTTAGGCATAAATGATTGGTCTCCATTCACTTCCTTCTGAGGACAAACCTCTCCCTTCTCTTACACAAGAATGACAAACAAGTCTAGCAGGTTAATAAGACCTGTCTTAGTTCCATTGCCAATTCACTAAGCAACATGATGAATGAAGGCATTACATAACCTCCGGTTCAGCACTGCTAGCAGAGTTTCTCTCCTATTCTTAGGCTTACCAGACAGGAATGTGCCTTTACTACATTCTTCTTTTCATTTTAGATTCGACTAGCTTTTTCCATTTAGACCAGAGGTGTCAAAGGCATAGCCAGTGGGCTGAATAGGGCTCACAGGGGAATCCAATCTGAGCTGTGGGATGATTTGAGGGTAAAAATAAAAAGTTAAAACATGGTGAAAAGCAAGGAAAAATATGTTGTCCATATAGTTTCTTAGTTTGAAATATTCAACGTTTTAAATTTTACTTACAGTACATCAGGACACATTAACTTTTTGTCTTAATTTGTCATTCATTCAATAACCCCCATCACTGTCCCAGAGTCATTTCATTTTTCCCACTTAGTTTTTCCAATTTGTTGCTAAAAGCAATAAGGTAGACATATTAAAGCTCTATTTTGAGCATAATTAATACTACAAAGGTATTTTTAATACTAAAAAGTAAGTTGCAAATTTGTAATGTAGGCTCTATATTTAATATACGTTTCAATTTGGTTTATTTTTCATAAAGCATAAAGCTAATTTTGCACTTTGTTTTTTTTTTTTTATCTGCAAGAGATCAAGAGATTAATGTTTTCAACAAAAACATTTTTTAGAAAATAATAAGCATGAAGGTCCAGTCATAAACTTCCAGTTGTGCGAAATCATCTCGTACAAAAACATATGAATGAGACAAATTCATACTAATTAGCCATCCATTCCCCAAAATGTCAAATAGTTACAAATTGCCATGGGAGGGTGTTGAGATGGCAAACAGGAAGGAAGGAAAATCAGAGAGCAGGAAAACAGAAAAACAGATAAAAGTCAAGTCTGTCTTGTTTCTCCATATGGAGGACAGCCACTCATTTCTGCTGATCTCCAAACACTGTATTATTCAATTCCCCCCTGACCCTCAGCGACTAAATATCCACTGTGGCCTCTAGATTCATGTCTTTACTGTATTCAATACCAGACCCTGTAAGCAAGACAAGCACTGCATTTGATGAATTATTATTAATACAACTATTAATATTGTTATATCATAATGCAATCTGTTTCTATATGCAAATGCTATTAATTATGACAGAGGAACTCAAATTATATAGGTTATAATATATATTCAGATTGAAAAAGGTGTTGTTGAGAAGTTAAGAGGAATGCATGGAAATGGGAGAGTTATCAGACACCTGTACACACACACACACACACACAAGTGGGGACATCCCATAGGCGTAATGGTTTTTATACTGTACAAACTGTATATTCTATGGCCCTTCACCAACCTTACATCTAACCCTAACCCTCACAGGAAACTTTGTGCATTTTTACTTTCTCAAAAAAGAAAAAAACTCATTCGGTATGATTTATAAGCATTTTGAAAAATGGGGACATGGGTTATGTCCTCATAAGTCACCCTCTATTTGTAATACCTGTGTCATACCCATGTTATTATACAGAGTTGTGTCCTGATATGTCACAAAAACAAGAGCGCACACACACCCAAACAAAGACAGACTTTTCAGTTTGTCATTAAATACACTGAAGAAATGTTCACAGATTCTGAAATAATGTTACACACTAATTGCTTCAGAAGTACATATACAGTGAAATTCTGGGAGAGGCATGATTTTAAGAGTTTTTTTATGCATTTGATACTGTAAGCTAATGAGGTCTATAGACCATTGAAACTGTCCTCAGTGCACAGGGTAGATCTGAATGAATGGGAACACCAGGGGCAAAGTCTGTTAAGAATGTGGACTGATGTCTAGCGCTCCTTCTCTCTCTCTATCTCTCTCTCTCTCTGCACAAGCATTGAGTTACAAGACTGTAGATACAGTTCCTTCAAGGCAAATGCACACAACTAAATAGCTGTGAGCAATCTATGATTGTTGTTAGTGGATTTAAGAATTCTTATACTGTTAATCTGTTTGTTTTAAAATGCATAATGTTTAAAAGTAGCATTGTCAGTATGCAACATGAAAATCTGTTTGCATTATTGTGAAAATAAATAAATAAACACAAACAAATGAGCCTACCCTTTTTCTAACACAACTCCTTTTGACAATTAAAAACATTCTGCAATCTTGCAAAACCAGTTGGTCGAGTTGTTGACAGGTGATTCACCTGTCGCCTCCTACTCTAAGCCCCTCCCACTTCCACCAAATAGCCTACTGGACTGTAGACTTTTGAATTAGTGATGAGGAAGTCTAGTTATTTCCGTCACTGTGCTAGCTAGCCAGTGAACACACAGTGTGAACTGGACAAGACCGAACGCGTCATAGGTTCAATAATCCCGATTCGGGAACAATCCAGTTCAATCAATGAACGGATCGTTTTTAGACAGCTTGAACCGGATTCATAAGACCCGAGTCAAAATAGCTAATTTAACTCGGATCGTTTTACATACTCGTTTATCTGATTCTCTAAATCTTTCTGTCAAATCTACCTGTTGATTATAGCTTCAGTTTAAGTCAAATAAAACGGTTCTAATCTATACTGAAAAAAAGCAAATGTTGTTTCAAAGAGGTTAGGCTATCTACACTTGCTTAAATTCGTGTTATGTAAACTGATCAAATCGAAACTCACCTTGAATTCCACCGACAGCTGAGGCGTGTAATCGAGAGTCCATAGCGCCCTGACCAGCGATGCCAGCTTCTCCGTCACCTCCCCTCTGACCTCCTCATTCTTCATCATCCCGTTGATCCTCAGCTCATTTAATTCACATTTATACTGCTCCAGACCCAAATACTCGGCCAGAAGTTCCGTGTTACTCAAGCACTGCACCACGGCGTTCATGAAACAGGTGTTTCCATGATTCTTCAGACCCTGAACTCCCGGGGTTTTCTCGCCGTAGCACCAGGACAGTCTTTCTTTGACGGATCCATAAGAAGATGAGGGCGCTGCGGTCTTCCTCGCCGAGTTCTCCTTGTGAGTTCCAGAGTTGTGGGCGCTCAGAGTGGCTCCAAATCCACCATCATCATCCTCCACAACCGCGTCCGGCTGGTCCGCGTCCCCCAAGTTTGCCAAAGTGCCCAAAGTTTTGACAATCCTGCTCATAAAATTTCCAAGTGATTTTAACGATTTCCTTCTGAACAGCTTTCGGGACCTGTGCGTCTTATTCTTGCACTTGGCCGACTTGGCTTTGATTGTTTGTTTCCTGGTTTCCCTCGGCGTATCCATGTCTAGTCTGTTTTTTCACCCAAACCGATAAGAGAAACAAGTGCACTATGGTGTGAAGACACGGCGCTCCCGCCTGTGCGTCTCGAAAATCTACATCACTAAACCATCACGACGACGGAAAACAGACTGTAAAGGCACCGGTGTCGGCGCCGAGGCTCGTGATGACTAACGCGTCCCCGACATTCCCTATCGCTGATCTCAGCTGCGCTAGTTTCGCTTTATCCATGACGCTCTATACGCTCCTGGAATTACACTAGTCTCAACTCCGCGCCTCAGACAACTCTTGTTCTCCACACCACACCTACACACGTACTCGTGTGTGCATCACAATTACTGGCCGTTTTTCGCCCGCTCCCTCTTTCTCTGGCTTCTGGCTGGAGTATATGCTTCTGAATGGTAGATACACGGCTTTCTACCCTCCCACTATGAATCTTATTAGCCTGGTTTACTTTGAACATGTATTGGGAGAAATGAAGTTTGTCTACACCTGTAGCTATACCTACATTGCGACGCCATGCTCACCAATAATTTCCCTCCAAACACAAACACACATTGCATATTTTATGTATTTAAATATCGCTTTTGCCTCATTATTTTCTAATTAACGTCTTCATTCAGATAAAGCCTTCTTTAAAAGATTTTATAAAGCTATTGGAATATTCCTGGAAACATTTAATCTATATATTATTGACTCTGTTCAGTGACCCTTATGTGACCTAAAGATAACTTCAAATGAATTAAAGACATAAAATATGCCCCCCCCCCCAAAAAAAAAAAATCTAAGTTTCTTATTTTAACACACATTTTCACTACCGTGGGGAGCTAGTGTAAGTGTAGATTACATGATAAATATCCTGAGGTTCTGTACAACTGTGCCATCTACTGTTGTGTGCTGTATTTTTAACTACAGACCCATTATGCGCATATTAAGCAAGGAAGAATGAGACCAGATAAACAACAAAGAGAAAACTCAGCACAAATTTTTACAGACTTAGTTTTACCTGTATAATACCAACACGAGACTCTTCAATATTTCTTGTCTTTTCAGACAACCTGTGCAGGTTTATCCTCTGATAGGTATCTTTTTTCACCACACACCATTTCACACACACAGTTTATGACTACTGAGATCAATTTTGAATGGATAGCCCACTGTCTTTGTTACTGTATGTCTTTAAATCAAAGAAAAACAAGGTCATCGGATTGTCTGCTCTTTGTCATCTGTGGTGTAGGCCAAGATGTCCGAAGATCCTTAGTGTTAGGGGTTAAAATATTCATTATTGAGTTTGTTCCTCTTTGGTGAGAGGAAATATGGGACAGGCACATCCAGATGCTGGGTTCACACACCGTTCTGTACTTCTCCAAACCTCCACCGCCAGCTCTCTGGAGATTCTCAGGTGATCTACAGTATTAGCTGACAGTGCAGTTGACAAAAAGTCCTCAGAAACTGGGGCTCTAGGCTGATTTATTTCAATGAAATGACTGGAATTGGACTGTTTGATGGTACCTTTAATTCTTGCAAGAATTCAGAACTTAATGTTCAATATAATTATTTGCAAGAAAAAGAAATGAAAGGTAACCATGTGTCTTGGGATTTTCCTGTCGTTTGGAATATTATATTTTAAAATATACTAAATAAATCCAAAGGGCCATACACTGTAAATGTATTTTCACAGACATTGTAACATCAATTTTGTGGCTTCTTAAACCTAAAAAAAGGACAAATGTAAATGTATTTATTTAAAAAAAAATGTATATCTGAACTGCATTATCACTGATTAGGGTTCTTATAAGGTTTGTAGGTATCTTCACCGTAGGATAGCTCCATCGGCAATGGTGCTGAAAATACGTATATCTGCTGTTGTGACAATTCCTCTCATTTGTGATGCTTCCACTGTGCCCGATGCCAACATGGGTCACTTCTCCATCAGAATAGTCCCAGAGCTTCGGTAACTTGTCATCTCCACCTGAAAGAGAGATTTGATGTTTAGCATTATAAATGCAGAAAGGGACATGAATTAGCACTAAAAGCAGAAATGTTGGATTAGCACCTCATCAGCTGTGAAACTCTAAATAAAAAATAACTGCTGGAATCAGTTTTAATTCTGGAAGTGTTTATTTAGACCTGGTGAGCAGACATTTATCCAACTATTTCACGAATTATACTTTTCGGCACTGTTATAAACACTTCTATTTGTTTATCGTGCCACCTGTTGTTTCTGTTACATCCACCATATGACAGAATGACGACTTTGTGAATTAACTCTATGTGAAGATTACTGAAGGTACCTGTCAGTCACAAAATATTTTCCATCCTCAGAAATGTGCATGCCATTTATAGCTCCAGACAAGGACCATCACAAACCACCGAGTAGCCAATCTGTTCAACAGTAAAGATTGCATTTCAAAAGTCCTATTCTGGTCTAAGAAGGATGCCAATTCTGATAAGACGGCAACACTTAGAATGATGAAAAATAAGACGATGTAATTCATGCACTCAGGTCATTACATCAAAGAACTGATGTAATCACAACAGAAATATCAAGATGCAATTTTTTATAGTGCAACAGAAGAAAAAACAAATGGCTCTAAGCCTTCAGTAGTTTTTGCTCTTGGGTTGTGGCATCTGAACCTGTGTACAACAGATATTACATAAATCTAATTCCTGGTGACCACTAATTGCATTTCAGCAGTAATTGAGATGTTCACTGTTGTGACATGGATTTCCCTTTTTTGATAATTGGATTATTCATTAAAAAAAGGAAAGAAAAAAAAACAAAGAAATTATTTTTATTCATTAAAGTCAGAATGTATCAAACCTCATACTTATGATACTGTGCTGAAAACAAAGAAAAAAAGAAAAGAAAAAAAGAGTAATGATTTACTGTATGACAGAGTAAATCTAATAAGTTTTGAGCACTGTTAGAACAGCAGACAGAGCAGGTCTGGAACGCCTCATTGAGATGGAATTTTCCCAGCAGGCTTTGCGCCAGCACTGGGTATCCGGCATGACCCCAGCATTGTGTCCTTTCAAGTACTGTACCTACGGTGCTGGATTTAGCTGCTTTTCCTGGACAACAATGGACTCACATTTGTGTTTATTTTTCTACAGTCTGGAGTATCAATTACTGTTATTAGATGGTACATTTAAACCAAACAGGTTTGTTCATTGTCCAACTGCAGCAATCCTTTAATCAAAATGTTGCACACTGTCCTTTATTAGCATTGTTGAGAATAAATTGTGCTACTTGCCAAAAACATAAGGTCTTGAAATAAAACAAAACAGCTCCATGCTCTAAAATCTTTACTCTTTTCTACAGATAGTAGAATTCTTTCTTCATTCTTTCCTCTTCTTCCTTGTGGTGTTTAGTACACGTATGCTAATAAACTGTGGTCTTTAAATGGGCACCGATGCTGTTCCCTAAGAATAGCAGATGGACTATTTGGCACAAAGTAAAATGAGCAGATTCCACTACATCCACAGACTGAGAGAGTTTTCTGTCAGCTTGTTGTTCTGTACACAGTATCTATCTCTGATTTTTTTTTTCTGTCTACTCTCTCACCTATCTGTCACTCTTTCCTTCTAGCCACATTTCTCTCAAACACATGCCAGTACATCAGTCTAGATCTGTCTAGTCTTGTACCTTTCTGTCAGTGCCACTGGTGATGATCCTCAGGGTGGTAACATACAACAATGAAAAGTGTGTTGGACAACACCATTTGATTCCTCAGAAACCTCGTGGATGGGAAATGAGAAGAACACAGGCAGATCTGGTTAAAGGTTACATCAAACCAAATGTTTTTCACAAAGCAAATCTGCACTTTGCATGTTTGGTTCATGTGAGTGTGGTTGATTTCACTCTTTAACACATGACAAGCTTGGGCACAGTGGAATAACTTGTGGGCAAGACCTTTCACTCAGTATGTCTGCATTAAATATTTATGATTTGATGCTCTTCAAACTTACACCTGGTCCCAGATGATGCAAGCTCCATCAGAGCTGGCCGTCACACACTCCTTGTCATCACTCTTGATTTTAATGCAGGTAACTGTGGCTTTGTGCTCCTTCATGATTTCAATGAGCCGATATGATTTCTGGAATATCTCCCAGACACAATGAGATGTCTAGGCATACATTTATTCTGCATTCTACAAAAAAAAAAAAAAAAAAAAAAAACTGACCCAAAACTTATACAATACAAAACTTTTTTTTTTAAATCTAAAAAAAATAAATACATTTAATCTCAAATCAATATTTCACAACCATATTTTTATCAAGACATATTTGGTAAGTGGGATTATGTACAGTTATGTATACTGTTTATTCTAAACCAGCAGCACAACTCTCAAAAGTGAGTTTTTGATGTGGATCTGATGTGCTGTACCTGTCCTCCGCCCCCTCCACTGACAATCCTCGTGCAGTCATTGTTCGCTCCTATTATAGCAGTCTCTCCCATACTGTGGGCATTATAAATTATAAGAACTAGAAAATTTTAATTCATAGAAAAAAAGGATAATTTAATATTAAGTATAAAGTTATATTATATATATATATATATATATATATATATATATATATATATATATATATATTTAGGATTCAGCATATCATACTGTTAACAGGTGGCAAAGAGCTCTTATATTACTGTGTAGGAGTAAATAAGAGATGAAGGGAGAGGATTTGCACAAATAGATGAAGGGTTTTACTAAGGACTCCAATATAAAGCTTATGTCTCCCTCAAGTGGCAGAAGGAAGGTGCTCACAAAGCACTGAAGTTGTACCACTCACAAAGGGAAGACCACATCCTTTGCAACACTGGTATGGTCACTGATGTCACCCCACCCTCCAACTGAACACTCCTATTACAAATGACTTGTTAACCATTATTAGTCACTGAATGAGAGGAAGGAAGAGAGAAAGAATAAACAACAAAGGAGGAAAACAAAGAGCAAAAGATTAAAAAAAAATAGAAGAAGAGGAAATAAGGGTTGATTCACACTAAATGATTTTGAAATTCCCTCTGGAATTTTAAAAGCCGGATCTTTCTGATGGGCAAATCAAGCTCCCACACACGCAAAGTTCCACTTGAAAAAACACCATGAAAATGTACTGAATTAACATTTGCAGAAAGTGAAAAGCACTTTATTTCAAACACACTACATATATTTGTCGTATATATTTATCTACTTATTTCTGACTGCAAAATACAGTACATGTATTATTTTATATAAATATTTCATAGATTTCACTATTGTGCAAAAGGCATGTTCGATTCTTCACCGAAAATATAAGACAGGTATTTACAGGGCATTATTTATTAGCACTTATTAGTGTGTGTGGAAAATATCAGATTTTCAAACATTGATTCTGCCATTATTGTTATAATCAAGGGAGATTTTTGTATGCACAAAAAGGCCTCCAACAGAGGGTATGGTCTACTGTATATGTTTCAGCTTCGCAGCTTTTATTGTATTTACTGTATTGTAATGCAAACTTGAGCATATAAGAGACTTCGTATTTATTATTGTGAGATTAAGTGTGAATCATTATACTATGGAACTTTGAGATCAAAAATGAAATGTTTCTTGCATAAGATATTGCCATAAAATTGGACTTACTTCCCAGCAGAGACAAGGTTTTCATCATTCAGGTTGGTGTATTTGATGGCGAGGCAGTGGCAAGCACTCTGTTCTGAAGCAGGACTGCCACATATAGCTTCCTCACTCTCAGTGTTCACACTACGGTACTAAAACCACAAAGCGAACATATAGGAAAATAATTTATATTGAAGAGTTCGATTTAAAAATAAAATATAAATATAAAAATATATTATATAAATATAGATATTGTTAAATATAGTCATTGTTTAGGCTAGAGGTAAGACATATCAAAATATGGGAAATATCGGAAATGTCAGTTCAGTATCACAGCAGTAGAACTTTACCTGACATCATCCTGTCATTTCAAAGAGACCAGATACTTATCATTTGGGGAGAAGCTGAGATTTTCAACCCAAGTTTTATGTAGCACAAAATGTTCATAAATCTCCTTCTTCTTAGTCCCAGATAATAACATCAGCCTGTAGTGAGAAATGGATGTCTCATAAGGGAGCACTGTATTCCAGTAATAATAAAGCACGTGGTGATATTAATCTATGTGTCAGTAGCGTTGTTTACTTTATTGCACCAGCTCACCTTGAATGTGACCTCTCCTGATGCAATAGTGCCCACTTTTGGACACAGAAATGCCAGAGACATTGTTTGTGGGGCCATAGAGGAAAGTTTGTTTCCCACTTCTCACATTCTTGATAATAACAGTGCACCCAAGAGGATAAATCTGATTTTTCTTTTTTGTCTGGGTGCACTTTGAGTCCAGAAAACATTGTATAAACAATGTAACATCATATGCTGTGGTACTATTGAATTACATCCATATTAGCAAATACCATGAGTACCGTATTGATTTTATAGAGCAAACAAACAAATTCGGTGAGGTTCACAGTTTACCTTACTATTAAAACCAATGAAAGCCTCTTATGCGAGTTGAGGGACTTCTTGCGGGTCTTCTGCCATTTTTTATACCACTTTCTACTCAGAGTTAAAATGAGAAGAAAAGGCTTTTGGCTTCTGGAGCCAAACATACTTTTTCAAGCAACAGAAGCTGTGTTTTTGGATTTGTTTCTTAGTAGCGTAGGAGAGTTCATTTCACTGAATCGATTCATTTGAACGGTTTAGCGATTTGGTCCTGTCCGATCTGATGAGTTGTTTAAATAAACTGTTATAAAAAGTCTTCCCAGGATATTTTTGTTGTTATACAGGCTAAAGCAATTCTTATCTAGTGCACTGTTTTTGAAGGCACTGCCTATTTTTACTCTGAAGTAAATGTACTTTTCAAGTATCTGTAGTTTTTCTTTAAAAAACTATAATTGCCAACATTCAAAAGCAGAGTATACTTTTTACTGCACTACGCTTAATATTAAATACAATTTAATACTTAATTACATTAGAAATCTCGTACTTTCTTACTTTTACTCAAGTAAAAGTAATTTAAAAATGTGCTTGAGTACAAGAAAGGAACCTACTACATAGTTCACCCAAAAATCTAAATTATATCATTAACTCACCCTCATGTCGTTCCAAACCCGTGAGATCACAGTTTATCTTCAGAACACAGTTTAAGATATTTTAGATTTATTCCGAGAGCTCTCAGTCCCTCCATTGAAGCTGTGTATACTGTCCATGTCCAGAAAGGTAAGAAAAACATCATCAAAGCTAGTAGTCCATGTGACATCAGAGGGTCAGTTAGAATTTTGGTCCAAAAATAGCAAAAACTACGACTTTATTCAGCATTGTCTTCTCTTCCGTGTATGTTTTGAGAGAAAGTTCAAAACAAAGCAGTTTGTGAAATCTTAATGACTTCATGAGTCAAGAACTGGTTGCATCGGTGTTCGGATCACCAGTAGTTCTTTCGGACAGTTCGATTCAATAAACCGGTTGAAGAAAAGTTCAGTCAGTGTACTGTTTGAGTAAATGAATTACTCCAGGATAATGGTTTGTTTGAACTCAGAGGGAGTGTCAGCCACATTAAAAAAGTTAACAGCTTAAGTCATTTGTGGATTAATTCGTATTAGAGACGCGAACCGTTTAAAACAATTCAGAACATCGAATGATTCGTTCGCCAACCGGATATCACAAACAGCTTTGTTTTGAACTCTCTCTCACAACAGACACAGAGGAGAAGACAATGCTGAATAAAGTCGTAGTTTTTGCTATTTTTGGACCATAATGTATTTTCGATGTTTCAAAAAAATCTAACTGACCCTGTGATGTCACATGGACTACTTTGATGATGTTTTTCTCATCTTTCTGAACATGGACAGTATAGACGGTAGAAATAGTGATATAAAAACACCCGTGCCTCGTTTTGATATTTAAACATATAAATAGAAGGAATTATTGATAGTAGTAGTAAACGTGCATGACTTAATGTTACTCATGTTTATTCAGCGAAGCCTTCTTGAAAATCGATCAGTTTTAAAATTAGGGCGAGTCTCCACAAATAAATAAATGTATGGGAAACACATCCCACAGTGCAACCACCTGAGCCCAACTTCAGTCTACTCATCACCTTAACTTGACCAATATGCACAACAATCTGGCTATAATTCCTTGCGCTCAAAGTTTGGCGTATCTTGCCTGGAATGCTACAAAGTCATTAGTTGTGGTATGAAATAGTGATTACGAGCTCAAAAACCAGCCTGGAACGCAGCATCAGAACTATGGCGACTGACTGGGATGAGGAAGAGGTGGCAAGAGCCAACATGTATGATGGCCCACAGCCATGTAATTTCAAACATGCCAGACGTGAGAGGGCAAATGAGGAATTGCCAAGAACTGATGTCCGCCCAAGCTAATTAAATGCATGGTCCGAGGAGAATGAGTGGAGAGTTGGTGAAGTGTCCTGGTGAGATGCTATCATTTAGCATCGCAGCAATGAGCACTGGAGCTAGTCTAAGAGCAGAAGTGCACAATAACGACACATATATTTTTTACTGTCTGTAATAGCACCATTTTCTTTATATCTAATGGCAGAGATCATGACGTTAGTTCAGATAAGTACCGGTAACCTTTGTCATAGTGTCGTAGAACTGGTAAACTTTGTCTTTGTCATCTAGAAATAGAAGGCATCATGCTATACAGTATATGAGCGTTTTGAGCGTTTATCTCTTCCTCTGGTGAAAAATGTTGTTGCAAACGTAGCCGTGTGTCTGTCTCTGTGTTTGGCAGGTGCTTTGTGTGGGTGCTGTCCCATGGAAACTGCGTTGAAATATTTACACATTGCTTTAGATGTACACTTAATTTACCACCGCCCTGATTTAATTTCTCCCGCATTTCTCTGGTGTAAAAGTTCTCTATTTTCATGTTGTTTAATAATATTCAATAAACTGCTGTTTGAATACTTCCTTTACAATCTTTATTTATTCCAGAAATACAGTCAACAATAGGAGTACAAACATTAAAATAATCTAATCACATAAGTCTACAGCTACACTAAATCTACAGGTTTTTCTTCTGTTCATAATGCAGTAGCACAACAATGTAGTCCTACAGCAGTCAAAAAACTGCTTTAATGTCCTTAGCTTTGGCTCGAGGCTTAATGATATTTGGCAGTGTGACCCTCGACATATGTGGACAGTGAACACATTTCCTCCACAGTCTTCACTGTGAAAGAAGCGATGGAACAGACAAAGAGTGCTGGATTCCCCACACCTCTAGAGACTGGATCTTGAAGCATCCCCTGCAGAGAGGTGGACTCTCAAACGTATCACAGTGTTCAGAACAGCCAGCTGACAGGTCAGCCTGCAGATGCAGAGCGTGCCCACCATCACCACCTGCAGGACAGAGACCCCAAATGAAGAGCCGTAAGTAAAGGAGTGTAGCCTGTACACAACATTTAGTCTAAATTAAGGAAGAGGCTGTTTTTCCAAGTAATGTTGATACATACTGTAGGCAGCGTTCCAGCACATTTGCAGGTGAAATGTGTGTTCAGGGCATGCAAATATTAGCCTGAGAGGCAGCCATGTTGTTTATAATAACAATAGGGGATAACTGAGCCCTGAATTACATGCTGATTTTTTTCTAAATTAAATACGGCTCACCAATAAAAAGTGTCTCATCATCTCCTGCCATGAATTTGATGTTTGAATCTGTGCAGAATGATGCAAACTTGCACCTTTGATTCTGAGAGACTCCAGTGGGTCTGTCCACATGAGTGCTCATCAGAGAACATTTGTCAGACATCCCAGAGATCTGCAGCACTGTACGCTGATACCGTTCCACTCCTGGTCGAAGCTGAAAATTAGATTCGATTAAATTATTTGTATATTTGTTATGTACCTCAAATAATTTATCGTACAGTATAGCATGCAATTTAAAGCTCAACAAATCAATTGAATCATATGGGAAATGTAGACTTACTCACAGTGAAAACAAAACACTCTCCTGTGCCAAAGAACTTAAATCCCTTTTCATCACAATTCTTCTGAGCCCAGTCAGAGGACAAGAAAGCCCCACAAATCTGTGTTGCCATGAGGCCAAGCATAAGCAAATCAAAATGTAACAAAATCCTGCAATTTCAGTATATTCTGTGAGATTTTGTATAAAAATAATGCATGCATACATACCTCCTCATCTGCAGTTTTCAACAGTAAAACAGTTGGATCTTGCCCCTCAACTCTGGAATAAAACCTAGGAGGGATAAAAAAAGATACTACAGTATACAATTTATATAATACATATACTTTTATTCACTTTTGATATTTCTGAATAGGAAGCACAATATTTTAAACATGTACACTGCTCAAACGTTTGGGGCAAATACTTTTTAAAAAATTATACTTTTACTCAGCAAGGGTGACAGTAAAGACATTTATATTGTTACAAAAATCTATTTCTAATAAATGTTGTCATTTTTATCAAAGAATTCTGAAAAAAGCGTATCATAGTTTACACAAAAATATTAACAGCACATCTGTTTTCAACTGTGATGATAATCAGAACTTTTTCTTGAGCCACAAATCAGCATATTAGAATGATTTCTGAAGGATTTTGTGACACTGAAGACTGGAGTAATGATGCTGAAAATTGTTTATAAGTATAATTGCTATTATCTATATGTATGTTTAACCAAAACAACAATTTTAGCTAATTAACTCATATTTTAAATGACGAGGTTACTGTATATTAGTATTATTCATGTAATTGTGCCTCTGTAGAATTATATAACTTACGAGGAGAGACTTCTGCCATGAACATTTGTAGCGAATAGCTGCACAGGACTGAATAAAGCAAATCGCTCTGGAATCCAGGCCCAGACCACCCTCATCTCTGTTTCAGTCACTACAGAGGAGCTGAAGGCCCGGAAACCCATATCTTGGAATGAGCTTAGGGGGACAAAAAGGATATTTGTTGCAGATTTGTCGATATCAAAAATACAGTTATAACAGGAATTCAGAACATTTTTGTAAAGAACTAATTGTTTATTACAGTGAGCACAAAAAAATGACTTCACAAAACCTTCACCTCTTATTGTGGATGTCCTTATGAATTAGTGCATCCTTGTTGGCATTGAAGAGATAAGTCAGCTCTTTGCGTGTGGGCAACTGTATACTAAAAGCCCTCTGAAATAGAGAGTCAATAGTACTGTGCCGTCCCACATTCTGCACAAAATTCTTCATGTCCTGTCTGAAGTCATCGACATGGGGAACTCGTGAAGACATGGAGACCTTGTAAAGACTGAGTAGAGCAAGAGCTACACAGTATAAAACTTTGTAGCCCTCCATTAGATAGACATCCAGCACTCTGATGGCGTATGCGAAAGGTAGATCTGCGAAGATCCACATGATCCAGTCAGAGTAGAACTCAAATAGGTTCTGGTGAGAGCTGGCTATTAGCTTCCAGATTCCCCTGCAGTATTTATTGGCAAGGTCGCCAAAGATCATGCATGAGGCATGTGAAGTGAGGAAAGTCCGGTCAATATAATGCTTGAAAGGGTCTGTGTAGGACAGCAGGGAACTAATACTGTGGAAACACTGTGCTTCATCCTCACTGAAGTGTAAGAGTAGCGACACCAGAGCGGACAGAATGGGACAGAAGCTGACATCAGGAAAATGGTGGTTTATACAAATGAGAATTCTTTTAACTGCATTCAGACCTGCTTTATTAAGGCAGAATCTGGGAATTTCCCCATTCTCCATAAACTTTGGGAGAGGGTGCGTGCTTGTTTGAAATTCCCCAAAAATCCTCCCAACTAAGCCATGGTAGGTGATCACATCAGCGGAGGTGGATGTGCTCTCGATGCTGTGGATGATGTGCTGGTAAGCCTTGGATCTGAGAGTATGAGGCATGGACCAGAATCCTGTACGGCCCATTGCTTTGAGTTCATAATGATCACTTGAGAGGATCTTCCTATAACAGATGGCTGCTTCTGGGTCGATCTTTTCCCAGTCTACATACTGACTGTATTTCATCCCAGAAGAAGAGCTTATCTCCCAGTTGTCCACCTTAGAAATGGTCATCATAGATACACCCTTTAAACTTTCTTTATTTCCTGTAAATGTGGAAAACAATTAATAAAAATAATGACTGAAGCATGACTTGAATGAAAATAATTATATATAACTTATGTTCCAAACCATAGAGGATGTTAAACCCTGTATTATAAATACATTTGTCACTCTTACACTCTTAAAAGATAAAGGTTCTTTATTGGCATCTGTGGTTCCATGAAGAAACTTTCCTTTGCAAAGGTTCTTTATGGTGGAAAAAAGTTATTAAGATTATTAAAATTTTCTTCACACAAAGAAAAAAATATAATCTTTGTGGAATCAGCTTATCAACTCATATTAGAGATTTGTTGGCCTGTATCAGCTGATATTGGATATTTCAATGTACATTTCTACTAATTTATGCTATTTTTATATTAAACTAAATACAACTTCTACAAGTAATAATAAAAGTGAAGTGAAGTGACGTGTGGCACACACACAGTAGAGAACACACACACCGTGAACACACAGAGCAGCCTTTTTTTTTTGCTGCGGTGCCTGTGGAGCAGTTGGGGGTTCAGTGCCTTGTTTAAGGGTCTCACCTAAGCCATGGTATTAAGGGTGGAAGAGAGCACTGGTCATTCACAACCTCCACCAATAATTCCTGCCAGAACTGTGACTAGAACCCGCAACTTCTGCATTACTGTATGTTACCTATATTACCAATAATAATGATAATACTTGAAATGTAAAGGCCTTTTAACAGTTTAAAAAAAATCATATATTAGGTAATTAAACCACATTTTCAAATGACGAAGTTATATGTAAAAGAGGTGATAACACCTGTGTAGAAATTAAATATAAGGATAGACTTCTGTCATGAATGTACAGAATCGCTTCACAGGATGGAAGAGAGCAAATCTCTCTGGAATTTAGATTACTCAAGATAAATTTAAAAGATAGAAAGAAAGAAAGATAATTATAATAATACACTAATAATTTACTAACACTGTTGTAACGTGATCCTGTACACAGTAGTAGTACGTTTTGATGACTATATTCACTTTAAGTTTATACAAATACATGTTTTATAAGATTAGTTTAATTGGTGGTTTGTCTATTTAATTATTATTCACATATCCATTTAAAATGTGTGTACAACGATTTACAGTAAATGCAGTTAAATTTATCATTACAATTATCTTTCCTTTTAAAAGTCATTTTACAAGGTATGAGCTTATCATTTTCAGCCAGAAAATTATATGCATTAGAGTGCATTTTAAGATTAGGTTAATTAATTGCTGATTATTAAAATCACTATTATTAATTTTAATATTATGAATTATTAATTGTAGCTAAAATTGAGCCCTCAGAAGTGTTGTACAAGCATTTGTGTATTTTTATGATTTTACCAATGCTGTCCAAGTACCTTAAAGGTGACATTTTTAAAAGGTGAAAAGATCTCACTCACGCACCTGGAAGTTCCTCGCTGGCCCATTTGCTTGATTTGCCTTTATGACTTTTGATCAGAAGCTTTCCAGTGACTTTAGTGTTTCTTTTCCCATCGTCGGCCGTTCCTGCATCATCAGTGTCACAAACATAGAATGATCTTGAACGTGGTCTGATGTGACTTCTGTCCTTGTCAGTGTTTCCTGTCGAGTATTTTGTCTCCTCAGAGCTGTAAAGAGATCGGGAACGGGTTCTGCCACAGTTTGCCTGATCTGCATACTGTGAATTATCGCCATCCTCCACGTTCCGGACATTCACATTAGCAGAGCCAAAATGGGCACATGCAATATTTGGAGTAACCTGGAGCATGGCCCCAACTGCTCATTTCAAAGAGACTTACAAAGTTAAGTTCACAGTAGGTTTGTTGTTCTCTTTGTGATGCCCTGAGACAGCTGGGTTTTGTTCAGATGATGTAACTGTCAGGTGACCTGCCCAGGTAGATGTAGTGCAAGTATACACAGTAGGACATTTCAGACGCCCTCTGTTATTTTTTTGCAATCACCTGAGAATATAAGCACTTGAACACTTGTAATAAAAACCAATGATATAACAGGACAACAATTCTATTCAACATCAAACAGCAAATAAAGATATTGTAGTTGTTCTGTGCCATTTATTAAAATGTAAGAAGTTATTGGACAATGCTTAACTATGTAAAAATGTTTAAGGATATATAACTCACTTGCACACACACACACACGCACACACACACACACACACACATATATTTATATATGTTATAAAGGCATTCAACTTCATTTTTTTGTGTCACGTTTATTCTTATTATGGAGCCAAAGGCATAACATCATTGTCACAAGATCAAATGTATGACTAAATATGACTAAAGTATATGGTAATAAAAGCATTAGAAATTCTTTGTCAATCAAGAATCAAAGAGTTCTCAAAGCTGTTATAACACCTCTTAATGAAATTCATTTAACATAAACCCCTCTGTGGTTAGAAACCGAGAAAATCTGTCTTCTTGAAGTGCCACAGAATGTTTATACCAGACACTTTTTAATGCCTGTTTTTCCAGGAAATTCTAAAAGTCAGTTCTGTTTTCAACACACTGTTATTTATTCAGACACATATATGTTTGGATGTGAAACAAAATGGTTAAATGAGGTGCTAAACCTGCTCGTTTTGTTAGAATGTTACATGTCAACACACTGGTTAAGGTTTATCTTATAAACATTGTGCTGCTTTATTTTAGGTGTGACTGCACAGTTAGCTAACTCCACAATAATCAAATGAAGGAAAAAAAAAAAAGATGTCAAGACAGTATGCCTGTCAATATGTTGTCTCCTAGTGGGGTCCTGGCAGGCACAGATTCATTCAGATTTATTTTTTGGGGGGACCCAGCAGGAATGGGTGCTGGCTCATTTGACCTGGCACGACCCATCATTATAAAGCGCACCTTCAATGAATGGACTATTTTATAAACTGTTTTCGTTTGTTGAGAAAATTAAAGGCTTTTAAGTCCGCCTTATACTGCAAAAAATACGGTATTTTTTGTGTTACTCAGCTCCTAGGTCAAATATAAAATCCCAATGTTTGGGTAGTTTTTTTATTACTTAGATTCTACCCAGCGGTTGAGTTTCGCGTAGATTTACTTCTCTTAGAGCAGTTCTAAGCGCCATCGAATTGATGCATTCGTCGGTAAAATACAAGTTTGTATCCATATTATATTACCTATAAATTTTTATCGTGCTGTGTATCGTTCAATTTTATGCAGAGCAACATGGTGCGAGATATCAATCACTTTTAACGAGTGTCGCAGTCTTTTCGCGTGATGGAAAAGTCTGATGCTTTTGCATAAAATAAACTATTTTATTCATAAAGATACAGAATAGAAATTCTTTGGATGTTAAAATATTTCCTCAGAACTGTTGGCAGATGCAGTATATTTCGTCTTTGAGTGAAACGCAGTGGGGCGGTCCCAGCCGTGAGCCGTTCCCCGTCGCGGCCGAACACGATTCCAGCTCGGGCACGAAAACCAATCCATCATAAATTAAATCAACCCATTATGCTGGGTTAAATAGACAACCCAATTTGCAGGATAAAATTAACCTAAGATGGGCTCTTTCCTATATTTTACCCAGCCCTTGGGTTAATAACAACCGCATTGGGGCCCCTCAGGACAGGCTTATATGGGACAGTAGGCCTCCAGAGCAGTACCCGTTCCGGGACCCATGGCAGATCAGGCAGTTCAGGGCGCCATGGTGGAACAGGCATACTAGGAAGCACTGGCAGAAATGGCAGTTCAGGGGGGCATGATAGAGTAGGGAACTCCGGGGGCAATGGCGGAGCAGACAGTTCAGAAGTCCATGGAGGAGCAGGCAGCAGTGGGGCATGGTGGAGTAGGGAACTAAGAGAGCCATAGCAGAACAGGCAACTCAGGGAGCCATGCCTGGAGACAGTTCAGGGGTCCAGGCCTCGCCACTCATCCCAACCTCTATGGACGGATCCATATAACCTTGGACTGGAGCTGGAGCCGACACTAGAGCAGACTAGGGGGCTGGAGCCCACCCTGAAGTGGACTCCGGAGCTGGAGTGGACTCAGGGGCTGGAGCCCTTTATTAAATCAAAATAAAGACACACATGGAATGGGCAGAAACAAACATTGGGGTTAGATGTATAATATCGGACATAGGAGATAGGAAAACACAGGGCTAGTATACTCTGAACTAAATGGGGAACACCTGGAATCCATGAACATAGGAGAAACTAGGTAATGGAAGGCACATGGGGGAAGAAAATACAAGACATGGATCACAGGACTGACAGTTGCTTGGTGGGTTCATTCTGACAGATTTTAATGTTAAAAACATAATTAATGCTTTAATAATAAAATGCAGCAATTCCAAAATTATAATTAAAATCTTTTGTCAATATTTTTTAATGTAGACAATGTAAAGACAACACACATTATCATTCATATTCTCATATAGGCATTCAGAAGACCATCCTTTAAACTAACGTCAACTAAGACCAATTTTACAGAGAGGTGTGGGAAAAGTTTGTCTGCATTGAGCCTTGTGAAACCTTCAGCACTGGTCTAACTATTAAGAGTGAACAAGTGAATTGGTATGCAGTCTTTAGACTGTATTTCCCAGTGTTTATTTTTGTAGAATTAGATTTTCATGCAGTAAACTTTGTAATATTCTTAATAATTTATGTACCTTGAAATTCTCTTGCTAACTTATAAACATTTTTATAATTAAATATTTTATGATTTTTGGGAAATACCTCACCTCTTCACCAATTTTTTTTTTTTTTTTTTCAAATTAAAGAGGATAATCTTTACAAAAGTTATCAATTATTATTAATATAAATCGTTTGAAATGATTAGAAGTCTAACATAATCACTAGTCTTTTGGATAAATAAATCTTAAAGGAATTGGCACCTTTTAATAGCCTATCTCATAAAATTATCATTAAAAATTATCTAAGAATCATCCAACTACTGATCTACTGAATCAACAACTCTCTCTATAGGTTTCATTGTTAGATGGTGGCAAGGGACCATCTTTATGAATGAAATATTTCAGTCTCTCAGCCAAACTGATTTATAGAGGAATGCACCTCAAACCCCAAACAAACTAAAAGTGACTGTATGTATGAAAGAGCGATTAGTTTTTTTGTTAAGAATGGATTAATTTAGGAATAAAACACCAGTGTTGTTTGGTGCAGTTTTGTTTTGTTTGGAACTAGTGCCATTAATGCAGCCAAAATAAACAGTTCAATGAACGTTAACAGTTCAGTAAAGTTGGCGACAACATATATTCACAGAATTTAATTTCCTGGATCAATAACTCATGAGCTAAATGTTACTACGCAAACAATACCTCTTTTTAACTGTAATGTAATGAGCTACAATTTATTACACTGAAATTATTGAATATTTTTCCTATATGCCACTGAATAGAATTATTTTCATTATTGAACACTGCATAAAAGTTAAGTTATTGCACCCCCCCCCCCAACAATTTTTAATAATAAAAAAAAATAAATGAAAAATCATACAAATTATACAATAAAATTTTTCCAAGTGTTGTAGTAGCCCATAGCCATCAGGAGAGCAGTGATGTGGGAACTGAATTTGGTGACTTTGCAGTGAAGTTATTAAATATTTTAAATAAAAATAATAAACATTATGCAAAAAGACAATTTAAAAGTGAAGTTACTGACTATTTTTTTCTAACAACAAAGTAATTGAATATTCCAGTGTCCAGTGCAAGGCTTGTTTGAAAGAAAATAAGGTTGTAGCTCGTTTTCTACCTTACTATAATTAATAGATGATATTTGTGTAATAATAACGTTTAGCTCACGAGTTATTGATCAGGTAAATTAGGGTAAACTTAATGAATGATTTCAGGAGGGTTTCGTCAGGTTGCCTACGAATTCAGGTTTTCTGACTATATTGTCTTTTTCTTCTAATAGAATAACAAAATTCAACTCTAACCGAACGTTTACGTCTGCTTATTAATTTATTTGAGAGGCAGCCTAGTCCTGAGTAATTTGTCCCTCAGTATGTCTATTCGAGGCCACCGTCTGACGTCACTACCAAACAGGAACTAGCACTGTCCCGTTTATGTTGCTGTTGATTTTTTCCCGAGTTTCTCCTGAAACGCTATTTAAAATCGAAACGAAAGTTCCGCAATATGTCTCAGGATTTGTGGTATGCATTTTAAATTGTCTATAGATATGTGAGGTTTACTGTTCTGTGTTGCTGAGTTCAGCAAACCTTATTTGTTGTTTAGTTTAATGGATTTGTATTCAGCCAGATAAGTTCAGACTGAATTGATCGCTGTATTAATTTTCTTTTATTTGCTCGTCACACCCTATACTTAAGTACATGGTTTTGTGTACATATATGTTTTTAACTCGCTGAACAGCTGGTATAAATGTTGTCAGGCCGGTTTGCTGAGATCTGTCACATGATTTTTTTGATGACATCTTGTGATTTAAATCACTGGAAAACTGTTGGTATTATTAAAACCGCTTTACCAAACTTAAATTTTTATTTTGTTTTATATTATTTAGGTTACAAAATTATGATGCCACTTGTCGGCTGGCTCAAGAAATTGCAGAAAACATCCATGAAAGAAACAGACAGCAGAGGACTGGAGGAAATACAGCCAAGGTAAAGACAGGGTTTAATATGTTGTACAGTAAAGTTAAGCCATCTGTGTCAGTGATCATTATTCTCTTGTTGTTTGTCTGTGCTTGTAGCTCAACATGACCCTGAGAGCATCATTACAGAAGCTCAAACAGAATATAGCACAGCTCAGGGAGACACTGATTCGAGCTTCTACTCAACGGCATATGTATCCTTTCCAGAAAGAACAAAAAAACGCTTAATACTTATTTCATGGTTCACAAAAAAAAGAGTAGACTCCAAATATTTGCGGAGGTAAGCAAAAAAAAAAAAAAAAAAAAAAAAAAAATCAGCATTATTGTCACATTTTGTGTTTCATATTTTACATTAAATTAATGTCTTACATTTTTGCAGCAGTCCTGAGGCTAAAAATTCTCTAAATTATTAAAGACCCACATGCTGTTAGTTTCTTTGTGGAACACAGCATTTCAAACTTTTTTAACAGTTCAAAGCACGTTTCAACCTCTAGAAGAGACAAAAAAAAGTATTTCATTCTATTCGTATGATGAGGAACAGACCAAACTGAATTTCAGGAATCACATTGGTTTTTAAGTTAAACTTGACTAGCAGAAAATCTGCCGATTTTTTTCCTTTCATATTCCACAATATAACTATAAGCATACAGGTTTAAATGACATTAAGGTGGTTAAACAAAATAATAATCTTAATTTTAGGGTGAACTTCCCTTAATAAAGAGAAAAAAAGGTGTGGCATCTAACGAGCACCTGTAGGGGGCAGTGTTTACAAACCAATAACCATATGGTCTGAAGTAGTGTGTTTGGTGTTGAATGTGGAAGTAATTGCCTTGCAACTGCAATACATAAAAATTAACATGAATGTTTGAATGGATGTTTATGATGATTCAGCATCTTGTTCTGTGATGTAATTATGTAGTCATAAATGTGTCATTTTAAAGCCTTAATAATGTTAGAATGCAAGCTGAAGCGGACAGAAGACAGAACCTTGTTGATGATCTCGCTACCAGAGAAACCAGACTGAACGCCTCTTTCAACAGAGACATCTCAGAAGCTGAGCCAGCAAGGTAAATCCAGTCTGTGACCAATGAACATTCTGACAGCTGAAGTTTAATGGATAAAAATAAGTCATAGACAGATATACTACAGGGTTCGTTAAAAAAAAAAAAAAAAAAGTGAAGTGACATTCAGCCAAGTATGGTGACCCATACTCAGAATTTGTGCTCTGCATTTAACCCATCCGAAATGCACACACACAGAGCAGTGAACACACACACACACACTGTGAGCACACACCCGGAGCAGTGGGCAGCCATTTATGCTGCGGCGCCCGGGGAGCAGTTGGGGGTTCAGTGCCTTGCTCAAGGGCACCTAAGTCATGGTATTGAAGGTGGAGAGAGAACTGTACATGCTTATATATTATATTATATATATTATAACTGTACATGTTATATATTATATTTGCAACATTTATTTATTAAAATGCAACACAGAAATTGAGTACATATTGTATGAGTTTCTAATTAAATTTTTAGCAGCTTTGTTTAATATAACGTTATTAGCATCAACCTTTTGAAAATATAACTCATTTTTTAGAAGTGGAAAAAAATTTATTTTCAGTGATTTTAAAGGAATCACATTTTGTTGCTTTGCAGCCTGAAATGAAAACAGACAGTTTTTGTTTTGAGCTGAATTTACTAATGACATCCAAGTGAAAGATATAACAGCAACATGTAAAACAACAACAAAAAAACAGATTTAAATCTGGGCTATGACTGCAATTCAAGTTGCTGTAGGCCTCTTGGTCACCTCTCTGACCAGTTTACTTCTGACTTTTTCATGATGTTTGGTGCAACGTCCCGATCCAGGGAGGGTCTGTGTTGTACCAAATATCTTCCGCTTCTTAATAATAGACTTCACGGTGCTTCTAGGCATTCATAAAGCATTTGAAAAAAAAAAAAATGTTTTGTATCCATCTCCTGGCTTGTGCCCTTCCACAACTTTATCCCACAAATCTGTTGACAGAGCCTCACCACCCATAGTTTATTGTTTGCTTCAGTTGCACTACCAAGGACTGAAAAGCTCCAGGAAAGCTCTTGTCATGCTGAGCTTATCAAAATGAGCACAGCTGATCACAGTTGAAAGTCAATTATTAGGAGTGGGGTGATCCTTTTTCCAACTCAGTAATTCTGTATTTTATTTTATTTTTCTGACATATTGTTGTTCTTTCTCTAGGATTGTAAGTTGCACTGAGTAAATACAGGTGGATAAAACAAAACTGTCCATTTTCATTTCAGGCTGCAAAGCAACAAAATCTGATTATTTTAAAGGGGGTGATTCTTTTCTATACCCACTGTATTTATTTGTTTGAGGCTAGTGAGTGGCGGTTTCTAAATTACTATTTAAAATTTTAGGGTTGATATGATTTTTATTGTTGTTGTTTTTGAAAGTCCCTTTTAAAAGCACTCACCGTGGCTGTATTGATTAGATGAAAGTACAGCAAAAACATAATTATTGCAGTTTTGTTTTGTTTTAATACATTTTAATTATTCCCATGGCAAAGATTAATTTCCGCCAGCCATTATTCAAGTCTCCAAAGTTCCATGATCCTTCAGAATGCATTCTAATTATTATCAATGTTGAAAACAGTACTGTAACTTTACTCTCACTTTTGAACAACTTAATGCAGCCTTGCTGAATAAAAGGTTTAATTTCTTACAATAATAATATTTTGGTGACAAATCAGCAGGATTTGCAACAACAGTGTAGAATGCATCTCTGAAACCCAAATGTTTATGATTGCAAGGCATAGTGGATGTACAAGATCAATTCATTTTCAGTGTCAACACAGCAGTTGTTTGAAAGAGGAAGTGACTGTTCCAAGTGACTGAGTCAACTGGCTCCAGTCCATCAGGCCATCCTTATTATTAAGGCCTGCATAGTTTGACATTCAATTTAATTTGACGTTTATGCAGAACAACAGTACAGAAACCTTGAACTCTGTGCCTAGTTAGTCTACCAGACCAGAGAGGCCCTTGCTTGCCATGTTTCCTTCTTTGCCCTGCAGTAATGTCCCAGTGTTGAGAAATGGCCAGAAATGGTGCGACCTGTGCTAAAACGGAAGTCTGTGCACACTCTCCGAGGGCTCCGGTTCAGCTTTACTGCTCTGCTGATCAGAGCTGAGTGTTGAACTTCCACCATCCAGACTGTTTACACTTCCCTACTCTCCACTGCGCTCACATCCTCTCTCCAAAATACACCAATCAGAGACTTCATGTGTCACCGCCAATCTTCTGTGTGCTTATGACTCTTAATCGAAACGACAGTTTAGGAGCCGAACTTCCTTCGTGAAATGAGATGGTCATTATTCTGAGTTGACCTTCATGATCAAGGTTATAGGATAGGAAGGCAAAACAACCTGCTAATATAAAAATCTTTTTTTTTTTTTTTTTTTTGTCTGGATTACACTTCATTTCTCATCACTCAGTTTAATACAGGCCAATGTTGTTGTAAATGTCAACTAAATCCCTCTTTAAAATAATTAGTTTTTATAAAACTGTAAATCTCAAAACGTGTTCATGATTTTTATTCATTGTTATTTAAAATATTAATGAATACTGTCATTTTACATAAATAAATACTAAAAACAACACTGATACAGGCTAATACAGAGACTTGTTTTACAGCAAACCTAATCAGGTTCGATAGATTGGGCCTTTATGATTCATGATTGGAGGTTTAGAATAATTATTTAGTTGCTATGTTTAATTGATAAAATTAGGAGACTTTGAGAAATCATTTATTTGCTTGATCCCTTCTTTTTCTATCCATCTTTGTGGGCTTAATCTTTTAATTCCTAGACATGGGAGGGCTGAACGTTTATCTTTATTGTCCCCGTTCACATCACACTGTCATGCTGTGGACACATTTAGCTAAAGAGCGCTAATAAATTAGTCATTTGATCGAGTTTTTTAAATACTAAAGAACTTTTTATGAGGGTGTTAGCCTGGCAGGATTTTTAGGGCCTGGATTCATCTCACTGTGTGGTCTTTGTCTGCCAGTGGGGTGTTAGCTTTGCTTCAATAAGCTGAAATAGCTTTTCACTTTTTTTTTTCCCCCATAGGGATAAGACCAGGCTTATGGCATTCGTGAAACAATACCTTTGTGGAAGATTAACCTTTAATCATGCACAAAATGACATGCCGCTCATGTGAAGATTCAGAGTTCCCGACCTGTTGCCCTTACCCTCCTCCCCCAGTTTCCTCTCTTTTATATTTGATCGTAATGCTCAAAGTTGTAATTAGTTAAATAGGGCCTCTAAGAGACTATGTCTGTCTCCAGGTCTTGCTCCAGTGTGATTCCTCTTCTGATTAAGGCTGCAGGCTCTGCGGGAGGTTAATTGGATAAGTGTTAATCCTCACGCCGCTGAGATGGAGTGGAGGAAGTGGAGAGGGGCTGGCGCAAGCTACGAGTTGCCAAACATGTCAGAAAGATTAGGATCCGCCACTGACCACTTGTCTCGTTTGCCAGAGGATTAATATCAGCTTGGATTTGGATAAAGACAACGCTTCAAAGGGACTTCGTGACTGCCTTAGTAGTTTTGCAGTTTAGTTAGATGGGTGAATGGAGAGATTGAGAAGAAAGCGGTCTAGCTCACCAAGCATGTGAGAAGTAAACTTCCTCGGTGTGAGGAAGGATAAGAATGAGAGGAACAGATTCAGCTGAAGGCTCTTCAGAGGTTAGCGACCTCTCTGAACCCAAGTGAAGCTCCGCTGATGCTGAACTAACTGGAAGAGAAGAGCCATTGTCAAAAACTAGCGCTTAAAGTGAGAGGAAGTCATTTGAGTTTGACTCAAATACCTTTTTTTTTTAAATGCATGCATTTCATCTTAACCTGCATGAACAACTGCATATTCCTGAAAGCAAACATTCTCAGTATAAAAAGTGGTCATAAATCCTTGATATACTGTAGGTGACTATATGACCAATGACATTGACATGACCAATGACATATCTGAGTGCCCACTCATAAAACAAAAATCTCTTTAAAAATATAGTTTAATGCACATGTGTATTCTTTGTATAAATGTTGGACATATGGCATTTTAAGCAAAAGTTTCAATTTAATTACTCTAAAATTTAGGTTTACACATCTTCATCAGTCATTATTTGCTGTAAAGTGTTATGAGCTTTTAAATATATATATATATATATATATATATATATATATATATATATATATAATATGTTTTATAGAATTATTAGTAGTTATTAATAAATATCTTTGTTGCATCATATGACAATTTATAGCCTTAACTAACCTTGAGTTATTAAAAAATATCAAATTATTTAAAAATTAGCAGTCCTTATATATATATGTATATATTAGGGGTGTAACGGTATGCAAAAATCACGGTTCTGTACGTACCTCGGTTTTAAAGTCACAGTTCGGTTTATTTTCGGTATAGTAAGGGAAAGAAATGCAAACATTAAACTGCAGGTTGTTTATTACTATAAACTTTTTTAAACAATTTGTTTAAACAAACTTTTTTTTTTATACTTTTTATAAAATATATATAAAATAAAAAAAGAATAGGAAATAAAATACTGCTGCAATGTTCTCCACTAAATAAAATACTATGTCTCAAACCAATATCATATAATAAAATATAATGAAAAATTTAAATAAGTAACTATGATTACAGTGCAGCATTACCAATCCCAGCTTGTAGGCCTGCTCATATATATACAAATATATATATAACTTTTCCAAAGTGTAAAGTGCAGCATCAACAGTTTCAGTTTTTAGACCTGTTCAGATTTCGTTATTGTGTTGGCCCGATCAGAATTAAGAGCGAAGGTCTGTTTAAATGCCAACGGGAACTGCATTTGGATTACAATCGGTTTTTTTTCGTAGTTGTAGTGATGTTCACACTCGCGTGATGCCTTTTGAAAACCTTAGGCCGGTGACACACTGTCATATTGCACCTGTCAAACAGTCTATTTTGCCGTCAATACTGTTGACTGTGTCCCCTATCAGTAGGCTTTATATTTATGCTCAACATGAAGTATAGATATTGTTGTAGTGAAGACAAGATCCTGGTCTGTCGGCGGCCTCCCTCTTTGTCACCTACAGTAGCAGCAGCGCGCCAGCGCCGCTTCAGGCACGGTTCTGGTGTGTAAAGACACAGAAAATGCGAAGCAGGTGTCACGCAACTGACACGCAGCAGAAACGCCACGCTCACGCCACGCAGCCAGTGTGTCGCCGCTCTTAGAATCAGCTGCTGGGCGGGATTTGCGCTGAACGCTGAGACTTCCGCCACTTAATATGTTCGTTTGGAAACAAGAAAATGTATATGTTCCGCAAACAATATTGCATTCGGTACACACGTGCACCGTACCGACAGCCCTGTACCGATACGGTCCGGTACGAATACATGTACCGTTACACCCCTATATATATATATATATATATATATATATATATATATGTATATTTAATAATATTATTATTATTATTATTATTATTATTATTATTATGTTGGTCGCAATCACATGACTTGGAGTTTGATAATTGTAGTTTTTTCCTAATATTAATTAAGCAGTGAAGTGTCTTTTAAATGCTGAAATATTGTTCCAAACTAGTTAATATGTTTTTAGAATTTAATTCTTGTAATTAAGCTTTTGTCTTCATTATGATATCAGGACAGTTGTTCCATCCAGACGTGAAAGTGAATAAGATCATATGATTTGTAATCAGAGCCATGGTTGTATTTGTGATGGACATTCTCAGCTTTAGTTATTCATACTACTTGATACTACTTTCGATATAGGCTCTGAACCTACAGGAAGCAGGACACCCGTGCGAGCAAGTGACCGGCTCATAACTCTCTGCGCAATGCTGAGCACTGATAGCTTTTCCAGAGAGTCTTTAAACTTCACTTCTCTCTGCGCGCTGTCCAGGAGCCTCAGGGGGACCAGGTTTCATACATTAATCAAAGTAAAGTGCAAAAGCACAATGCAGTGTCTCCACTGGATAACAGGCCACTTTTCAGTTTGGCATGCCACTTTGAAAGCTTGTATAAAAGCCAGAGGCGGTTCATATGCTTTGTGTCCTCGTAACGTAGGGCTTGAAAACTCACTCTCACTCAAGTGGAACCCATATGAACAAATAAACAGAGGTTTTCTGATCTTACAAGGGCCAACGTAGGGGATGTTGTTTGCTATTTTAGAAGTAAAAAATAGAAAGGTTATTTATTCTGAAGGCACATGAGCGCTACAGATGTGAGTTTGGTAGAGAGAGTCTGTGACTCTTGAACAACTCACGGACATGTTTCGAAGTTTATTTACGTTTGTAAAGTAGATGATGTGTGTCCATCTGATGTGTGCATGTAGCTGTTGATTGACAGTGCATATGGAATAACTATACTATTACACTGTGCATGTAATCTTGTTACTGTGTGTGTATGTAATGAGAAAGTTGACTTTGTGTATTACAGTGATGACTGCTGAATGCATAAACGCATGTGCATATGTTTTTGAGTTGTATTAAAACAATAAGCTAAAAGAGTTCACGAGTTACAGTAATTTTACTACTTCTGCAAAATAAGTGCACTCGGTTTCCTTTGGTTTCTGTCATCTCTTTTATTTCCATTAAAAAAAAAAAAAAAAAAAACTTGAATAAACCTTTCAAAATAGACCTGCCATGAGCTCCAAGGTTATTAATCTGTAGTCTATGCTTCTGTTGAAGCCATCAGACATAAGAATAATTTAATTTAGAGTAAAAAAAAATACATTAAATTATTAGGCCAATTCCAGGTAAAAACGATTTAAGACAAGCAAGTAAAAATACAGAGTTATACACTGGTATAAAAGAGTTCAGACAAATGCTGCTCTTTTGGAATTTCTGATTCATCAAAAAATCCAGAAAAAAATATCAAAGTTTCCTCAAAAATATTGTAAAGTTTGATAATATTTGTCCTGCTTACTAAGAAATGAAACACTTTAGTATAGGGGCAATTCTTATGATTAACTAGTTGCTTATCCGCATGGATATTACAAGCATATTGGCTGTTTATTAATACTTATAAAGCACATATTCTACAAGACCATATTATACATCCTTAACTCTACCCAATACCTAAACTTAACAACTACCTTACTGACTATAAATAAGAAGTAATTAGTTTCTTATGCAAATCCGCATATTAAAATGATTTCTGAAGGATCATGTAATACTAAAGCCTAAAGTAATGGCTGCTGAGTGTTCCGCTTTGCCCTTACACGAATAAATTACGTTTTATATATTAAATATATTAAAATAGAAAACGATTATTTTTTAATTGTAATACAATTTAATAAAGTTGCTGTTTTAACTGTATTTTGGATTGAATAAAGTGTATATTTAACACTTAATTTTTATACTTCTAACCAAAGGCTATTAGTCAATAGTTTTATATTATACATTTATTTTCCGTAACAACCTTTGTTAGTGAATCGTGGAAATGCAGCGCATTATCTCATAAAAGTTATTAAGTGCACAATATGATACATTTTTAGGTACATTTATTTAATTTATCTGTGTAATAAATTGGCATGATACAATGTTCATTTTTGTGCCAATCCTCATCTCCAGGTCAAGTCTGATGACAAGTGGACATGGGTCGGGGCCTGCCGTGAACCCATGGCTGGTAAATGAGTCTGAGGAAACCAGAGGACTAGGCTTTGGAGAAATCAAACAACAACAGCAGCAGATTATCGAAGGTATATTGCATATGAGATTATTTTGCAATGCTTTCTGTTTTATAACTAATGTGACACTTGATATTGTTGCTAACTGGCCACCCCTCTCTGCTGTCAAGATGATCATTTAGCTCCTGATGGGGTGTGAGACATTTCTAGAAGCCCTTTTTTTAATGTAACCCCTATTATCTCCTCCTCATTTGAGAATAGTGCCTGGTAGGAGTTTTGGGAAAAAGCAGGAGCCGTTTTGTCTACCCTAGTTATACTTTTAGCTTCAAGGCTACAGCCAAAGTACCTTGTGGCTCACTGTGGCAGCTGCCTCTGTCAAATGTGACATCAGATCACACTATATGTCATTTAAATGTCACAGATGCCAACACCCTGCTGCCAATGGTTTTCTTTGTCTATGAGGCTCATTTAGATGGAATTTATGTACTTTTCTATAGTTTTTCTGACCCACATGAGGTGAGCACTTAGTTTGTCCTTCAAAGCCTCATGATTTGCAAGATCTAAACCACAGGAACATCAAATATGAGCATGTTAAACCATAATTTTTTGATAATTTTCTTTTGTACAGTTCTGTTTAAATATGTCTCTATTCTCATGCGTCTTTCTCTTTAGCTCAGGATGCTGGCCTGGATGCTCTGGCTGCAGTTATAAGTAGACAAAAACAGATGGGTCAGGAGATCGGCAATGAGCTAGATGAACATAACGGTAAGAAAAAAGCACAGTAGCCTGTATGTGACAGCTCTGGCTGAACATTCAGATGTTTTTCTGTGAATAACATTTAATTTGCGGTCAGCTTGATTTTACTTTGTCACACTGCTCTCTCGCTACACTACATATGATGTCATTGGCTCTAAAATGAGCTGGGGTTAAAGTGGAAAATTTGGAACAGGCTGCTTGAAAACCCATTGTCACCTGGTCTTGTTTTTAACTCCTTCCTGCTGCAGTTTGTCAGAGAGATATGTTCTAAACATGAGACCTTTGTCCTTTGCACAAAGATATCAGTTGGAATGTGAGAACATGGAGGAGTTACATAGCGCATGTAGTCAAAGTCACATGGAGGAGACTGAGTTCAGATCAGTAGACTTTGACCTTATCTGAAGGCTGCAGCTGCTTTTGAATTTTCCCAAACTGTTCTTCAATCTGTCTAGCCAAGCTGGTAAAGTGAGACATGCTAGAGTGGGGAAACAGATAGAGGTTACAGCAAATTATAGAACCAGATAAACCTGAGCGGCAATTATTTTTTCTTACTGCATTCACTTATGTAGTGTTAATTGACTCTTCACAAAGACCCTCCCCCTTTCTTAGTATTGCTACATCAACAAGACATGGCACTGTCTCACCACACATCATGTTCTCATGCAATGAAAAATATTTTTTTTCTCTGCGATACAAAGAGGAAACTGACAACGTGCTGACAGACAAGGCAGAGCAGGTTACTTTTGGCATAGAACAAAAAATTAAACTCAGCTTTTAAATTTTGTCTTTTAAAAAAAATCAAACTATAAAGGCCGTTTTGTGGATGCAAAGATGTCAATACACACCATTTTTCAAGTTATAATCCACCGACTTTAATCTACTCTCCTGTCTGGTTTGTTGTCAGGCAAAATGGCAGAATTTCTGTTATGATTGGTCAGATCACCCCGTCAGTTAAACTCCGGCAAAGGGTCAGCCATTTCCTCTCTGTCAAATAATAGTCATTCTGCACTTTGTGATGTTTAAAAGATGTTAAAACATTATTTTGTGATCCTGAAAGCTGACAAATTAATTGAAAAGATTTTAGAAAATGCTTTTGTTCACCCAGGCTGTATTTCTTTGATCAAAATGTAATAAAATTTTACTTAGTAACTTCCCCTGCTTTGGGGAAAACTCCTTTTTCTCCAAATACTGGAGCCTTTTTCAATCACGTTGTGTAACTGCACGGCCATTGGTTCGTGCAGTGTATTAAAGACGAACCAATGGCTTTGACAGCAAAGCTGCCTATCGTTACTTCAGCTGTACTGCGTCTGCTTAAGATGCTTTGGGGAACCAGTACAATCCCGCCATGCTATGCTAGAGGAACGACTTAAGGTCAAACTTGCCTTGAGCGCCAGGGCCCAGAGGGACCATGTAATTGCAGGAAGGTCGGCCCGGCACTAAGTAATCATTCCAAGAAAAGATCATACAGCCTCGGAACCCACTGGGGGCCAAGAGTGTACAGAGAGGTAAACACCTGATTTAGTACTGGTTTTGCCAAAATAAATACATTTAAGCAGAAAGGACCTGAGCTTGTAAGGCTGGGACATCCAGGTTATAAAAATTGGTAAGTGTGGACTGCGAGGCCCATCCGCCCGCTGCACAAATTTCTGCAATGGAAACTCCACTAGACCAAGCCCAGGAAGGGGCAGTGCCTCTTGTTGAGTGGGCTCTTACTCCCAGGGGACTCTGAAGTCCCAAAGAAGAGCATACTTGCTTGTTGGCATTAATTATTCATTTTGAAAGTCTCTGCTCTGAGCATGAAAGGGAAACAACCCTTGTCTAGCAGCTCCTGCAGGAAGGACAATATCAGAGATATATCGCAAGAATTTGGATCTGAACCCCCGGGCCATACAACAGGTGAAGAATAATGTGTTTAGCACGCTCTCATGGAGGTCCTCAGGCTCCCAACGAGAGGCCAGAGGTACAGAGCTCACAGCTCTTGCTGGGGGTGCCATATCGTTCTGTGGTCTCAGGGGAATGGGTCATGGGGCTGCTAGTAGCAGCTGAGACCACTCTACGAACCAGTGTTGGGTCCTCAAGAGCTGGACCACCAACAGAACCTTGTGTTTCTGCTCCTTGATTCGCCTGATTATCTGTTGGGTCGGGGCAATCGGGGGAAAAGCATAAAGGAGGAGGTTGGCCCAGTTGTGGGCCAATGCATCATTGTCCTTTGAAAAGTACATTGGGCAGTGAGAGTTGCCTTCTGAGACGAAGAGGTCAACCTCTGCCTTGCTGAAGATCTCCTAGTTTTTCTCTGAACTGCATGTGGGTAGAGCATCCACTCCTCTGAGGGAACATTGCTCCAGGATAGCATGTTGGTTCAACTTGTCCGGAACATGCCAGGTCACCACACAGTGACCACTTGGGGAATTGCTAGCTTCTAGTTAAGTGGGAGCAATGCCTGGGCTCAGGCTTAGAGTGCAGCCAATGAGGCGGGCTTTGTGGGCTGCAAAGTTGGTGCCGTTTTTGGGCAACTGGCTGCAGTCGCAGAGGTGGAGCATTTTGGCCAGAAGTGTTGCATTGCCTGGGATGAATTCTGTGCAGCAGTGAAGCATTCTGCAAACTTTTAAACTGCAGGTCAAATAAGGCCAGAGGGGGAGGCCGGAGAGTCGAGGAAAGAGACCTTATCTGCATCCTTGATTTCTGTGAGGGTCAACCAAAGGTGGCATTTCAGCACCACAAGGCTGTCCATTGATCTACCGATCGCCTTAGCCGTCATCTTAGTGGCACGTAAAGCCAGGTCGGTCACGCTGTGTAGCTCTTTGAAAGTCATTGGGTCCAGTCCAGACTCTGGAGAAGTTTAGTCTGGAGGACCTGGAGGACCGCCATAGAGTGAAGCACTGAGTCCGCTTGTCCAGCAGACAAGTAGGACCTTCCAGCGAGCACTGATCCTGCATGGACGGGTAAGCGGCCTTTGCCTTCCAGCCGAAGGCCGTGATCGGGCAGAGGTTCGTGGCCACTGACCCATCCAGGGGAGGCAGTTTATCATACTCATACATATCATACATATGTCATACATATATATTTTTTTTTCTCCAGTGCCGTCAACTGTAGTGAGGGCAGATGAAGAAGAGGCATGCAGGCTGGCCGAGTAGGGGGCACGCCATGATCTGAAGTTATTTTCATGCACTTCAGGGAATAATGGAGAGGCTTGTTGTCGAGGGGCTTGATGGCACCCCAGCAAGAAGCATTCATCCAGGTGCCTGCAGGTGGGCTCTTCCGGCGGAGACCAATCCAAACCCAGTTCTTGGACAGCCTTAGACAGGATGCGGAAAAGTTTGGCGTTAATGTCTGCGACGGCAGCAATGGGCTCTGCAGACAGCAGGTGGGTGGGGATCAAAAGCTCCTCCATCTGAGGCAGTCAGAGACATATTCTCATCCATGGTGTCACACTCGCTCCCACTGAATGAAACCAGATCGCTCGCAGCCACAAAGGGATGCTGGGCAGAGTGAGAGAAGAGGATGGGCAAACCTCCATATGTGGAGAGAATGGGATCAGTCGTTACTGGGAGTTGAGAACTTTTGCCCCGCTTCTTTCCCTAACATGCTCCAGGGAGGTGGAAAGTTGGAGAGGCACAAGGGGCGGAGTCGCTTTTTGAAAAGAAAGCCATCCATAAGTGCAGAGAGGAGAGACTCATATCGTCACAATAAGGACATTCCATCTCTCTCAATGAATCTTCAGCGTGGGCAGTGCCCAAGCTTGAAACGCACTCACTGTGATGATCAGCGGTGAACAGGGGATCCCTGCATGAGGAACAGTAGCGGCTGTACAGTAGAAACTGTGATGTGTGTTAAAAAAAAATTTTTATTGATTAATTGATGAACAGAAATTACAAAAGAACACCTACTTTGAATTAGTCAATCTTATCATTTACATCAACTTAATGAACAAACATCTCAGTCGAAGTAAATGTTATGTCCATGTAACTTGTGTCTAAAAAGAAATCCTGATGCAAGATCACCTCCTCCCTGTTGCTTTTGTTGGCATTGAGAAGGTTACCCGCAATACTTTTTCAGGGGGCTGTGTAATTACTATGGACCACTTCCAGTGTTACTACCCTTTCTTGTCTGCTTGAGCAACTGAAAAAAAAAACACTCAAAGGGTTGTTTGATTCCAAATGTTTCAAAGGTCACATTTGGCACTTTTATTAAATAGAGATGATCAATTAATTTGACATGGGAAAAAAAGGAAATATTTTGTATGTGCGTCCAGAGATTAGATATATACAGTTTTACATAGCCTAAACAAATCTCAGTTTCATCATCATGGTGACCTTCTGGTGGAGACTAATGCTGGGAATTGCAGGCACTTGGCTGCTTTTCCGTCTCTGCCCCGTCTCAGTCTATTCAGGGCTCAGTGTGATTGATTTAGTCTGCTTCTTGCTTACCCCAACTAAACATAGGAGTGAGAACAAATTATTTGAATGGAACCTATTTTCTTTCCTCTTCTAAAGAGTGCAGCAGCATCAGTAGTTTCTAGAACAGGAGTTTTGAGAGCAGTAATTGATATTGGGTAGTCTCTGTTTCGTAGGCTCACTTTTAAGAGCTGATAGTTTTGGTTTTGTTTTGCTCGACAGTCCAACAAACCTTCCCTGGATTTAATCTGCAAGAGTATTTTACTTGCAGATAAAACACATCTCCCACATGTCCATTCAAATCCTGCTTTCTTTTAGAAAAAAGCCTAATGAAGACCTGTCACAGAAGGTCTTGAGTATAGAGTCGTCTGTCTCAAGGCACAAAGAGTGACTCAGCAAAAGGAGTTCCTTTCAAAGTGCTGTAACTTTGTGCTCCTGATGCACTTTAAATAGTTTATACAGCACCTGAACAGTGTTTACAAAAAGCATTAATGTCGTTACTTCTCCAAATTATTAATTCATATTCATAATATTCAAATATTTTTTCTGGAATATACTACATGAATTTTGACATTTTATAAGTATTGACATTAGTGATATTGTACTTCATTAAAAGATGCAATTTAAAGGGATACTCCACCACTTATTATTATTATTTTTTTTTTGTCATTAATAACTTACCCCCATGTCGTTTGTAACCCATAAAAGCTTTGTTCATCTTCACATACAAAAATTATTCTCATCGCTTCATAACATTTGTGACCCGTCACGGAAACCAGTGACACAAGTCGGCAGCACAACTTTCGAGCAAAATGAGAAAGAAGCGTTTTTTTTTTTAAAAATTGGTGACTTTCGTTTTTTTTTTTTGCAGAATCTGTTAGTTGATATCACAAAGAAGCCTCTCCGTGTTTGAGATGGCAGTATTGGTATATTTAAAAGCGTACATTTTGAGGGTGAAATCAGCTAGTTTGTCGGAGATTCTAGCACGCAGTAGGGCGTTTCATTGTCTGTCTGTATTTCCATACTGGATAAGCCGGCTTGTATTTCTTTTGTTATTGCCCCCGCCCTCCGAGGGAAGCGTGGCTACTTAGTATGCAGCGCTCTGGCCGGCTGTAGCTGATATCAAAATTCAGTGAAGATGTACGCCGCAAAGATGAACGCAGATGATCTGAACTGTGGCCGTTACACCAAAAATGCTTTGAAGTACTTTTTCGACAAGCCGGATGCTTATAAACAAGCGCTCACTGATTCTGAAGACGATCTGAGCGATGATGAAAGCGGCATAATAAGACTGTATAATATCCCTTATCTACAACTGAGCGAAGATGACGACGAGGAAGAATGTATTGGACTGGTGTCAGGCGAGTTGGACCGTAAGATATCAGAGGCTATATCGATAGTAACATTTGATGGGGATAAAGACAGAGAAATGGGGAAAATCCGTAACATTTAGAGGCAAACAGACGCACAGTGCAAACTTCGGATCTGCAAGAATACTTTTCTGTTTCTTATGGGGTGAGTTTTCATAAACATCAAACTTTGTCGTTTTGTGTTCATTCTAAGAACACGTACACGTTATCTCATGTTTAGTCCATGTTTAGACCTTCCCATATCTACCTATTGTTATTAGCTAGCTCATCGGTTATCACAGAATCCTGTTAAAAAAGTCCTAATGGTACACAATGAAATCAATTCACCAAGTTTTATGTAGAAAACCAGCAAATAACAAATAAAATTAGCATCAATATGTGCTTTTTGTTTACATAAACAATCAAATAATAACATTAAAAATGATGGCCACATTTTAAAGATTAAAGATTTTTTATAAAAAGATAAAACTATTTCAGCCTCTAAATCATTTTTATAAAAGTCAAACACGATAAATTACTGACATTTACAATGCACATTCTCCTTTATTATTAATAGTATGTGGTCCGATTTTTCCCGTTGTGTCTGTCGTTGTTATGCAGGGGGTATGGCTTATCTAAATGAGATGTAAATGAGCCCCATTGTCACTCGCAACAGTGAGAACTGCACAATCTTTAAAGGCTATTCTCTGCTTTTTGAGGTTTTTTGAGTGCCTACCTTGAAATGGCCACAACTTCTCCAAATATTATCCGATTTCTATGTGTTACACATCGTTGGAAAGCTTGGAAACTACACTTTCAGAATCTGTGAATAACTCAAAATGCCCCAGAACCGACTTGTGTCCCTACTTTCCGTGATTGGTCACATTTAATGTTGAACCACTGACAGCTGATGGACTATTCTGACGATGTCTCTCATACTTTTCTGGACCTTGACAGTGTAATTTAGTTGCCAGTCAATGGGACAGTTACAAGCCTACTTGTTTTCATTCAAAATCACTTAAATTGTGTTCTGAAGACAAATTAAACTTTTACGGGTTTGGAACGACATGGGGGTAAGTGATTTAATGACAAAATTTTCATTTTAGGGTGGAGTAACCCTTTAAACAAATATTTCAATATTTATTGAACGTCATTATGGTGCGACGGTTTCGGGATAAACAGGAAGAGCGGCGCTCTCTGAACACAATGGAGTCCATCGCTCTGTTTTCTTTGTGGATAATTTTGTGTCGTTTGGTCCACAGCCCTCTCACAGCCTGTTGTTAAACAGATGTGTCGCCTTAGTGGCGTGAAAATTTTCACGTAATCGTGCTGCTCGTATGAGGATGTTTGCAAGGTACCTGCTGAAGTGCAGCAAGGATTTTGCAGTTTTTAGTTTTTATGCCTTTTGCACCTCTGCCGTAGACCAAAGCGACCCTTTCCCTGCCATGTTGGTTTTGGAGTGTCACAAAACCGTGACGCAGCGCGTCCTTTTCCGTGCTCCGACATGGTTAGCGCTCACACTGCATGCGAACCGCGCCCGAGTCCAACTGAACCGTGCCCTGGCCCACCTCTTCCAAGCGGGCCAGGGCCGGCTAATCGAGCCGCGCCCGGGCACGGTTCGGAGCACTCACACTAGTCAAACGAACCGCACTTTGGTGGTCAAACGCACTCGGGCACGGTTCAAACTGGCTAGTGTGAGTACACCCCTAATCTACAGTTAGGTTTACATTTATTTTAAGTAGTTCAGTTTCAGAATTCACTGCTCTAGTGAAATGTTTCAGGGCTCCAAACAAAATAAATCGCGTAAATGTATTTTCCAACTTGAAATATACAGTCACGCATTGTTTATTACACAGAATCTGCTCGTTTTCACTCAATATCCTGTTAATCTTGAGTACCTATAGAGTAGTTCTGCATCCTTCATAACTCCAAAAAGTCTTTAGTTTTATTATATTCATAAGAGAAAGATAGTCTGTACCGATTCTTCCCGGAAAAACACGAGCGCCTGGAGGCGTGACGTGTGGGCGGAGCTAAAGAATCACGAGCGCCAGTAGGCTTTTGCGTTGAGAGCGTTTGGAAGCTGTGACATTACCGTGAGGAAAAACACATCCAAAACAAACCATGGCTAACAGTCAGATTCAGCCGTATATTTATGATCCAGAATCAGATCCAGAGGCTGAAATTTAACAAGAGCAGCATCAGCAACAACGTCTCTATGTGGTATGTACTGAAACTGTATATATTTGCTTAGCGGTTTTGGAAAATGACTAAGTTTCACTTTAAGTCGTCTTTTTTTTTTTTTTTTTAAAGGTGTACATGTGGAAAGTGCAGTTTGATGACAACATCGCATGTTGTTTACTTGATGTGCTTACGCGCCGATAGCTAAGTTAACAACACAGAGATATTTGAAGCAGTTTTACTCACCGCATGCGCTTCCAACACACGATCGTGACCCTTTTCCATTGGGACTGCATTATCCTTAAGAAATAAACGATGTGCAAATCCGGCGTCAAACTGGGCCTTGTTTGTAAAACAAGCATCTTCGAAATGCAGGGAACAAACAAAAACACTTGCACAACTCCGTTGATGCTCTGTAAAAATAAACTCCATTAACTGGTCCCTTAAAGGGACAATAAGTAACTTTTTAGGTATTTTATTATCTAAAATCAATATTTTTATTCATAAATATGCCCTCAATGGTGTACAAATACCTATGCCAATGTTTAAACTAATCCTTGTAAATGAAGAATTTATTATCTTTATATACATGGGACGGGTAGGTTGACGGAGGCTTCCATGTAGTTCCGCCATCTTGCAAAACTATAATAGCAGAGAGGGACAAAAAGTACTAAGCCAACGAGTTTCCACAGCGCGTTTTCGGTCAGAGCCAGAAACGCAGGTGCAGAGCAGTGAGAGGCGCTTGAAACTGCACCGGCAAGTTTAAAAGTCTGGATTGCATACTTATGGACCATACATATGCCGCGCCACAGGAGAAGAAAACATCGTCTCCAAAACAGTCAAAAATAGAACGTAAAAGGAAACGTGACCGTAGATTACAGAAAACAAGAGTTAATGTCGGGGAAGCTTTTTCTAGGTGGAAAGAGCTAATGCTTGATAAAGATTTCAAAAGAGACGCTGAAGTGGCCAGTTTTCTTCTCGACAGGTAAGTCAGTGTTACAGTCTATATTATATATTTTTTTATATATCTAACAATGCATATAATTCAGAAAATATAACGAATAAATTAGACATAACTACTAATTACAATATTTCATGTTTTCCACAGTCAGTAATTCATACTGTAACATTCGTTTGTTAGTTGTCATGTTGCAGTTTGTTTGAAATAACACACCTGTTCACCTGAAGGAAAACTCGACGAAGTGCTATTAGAAGACATCCTGTCAAAGCTTTTTGGTACATATCGCCTACCGTAGATGCAACGCGCATTTGAAAAAGCGAGGCGCTGGAGAGCAAAATTAGTTTGAATGCAAAATACAATTTCACCACTAGATGGGAGTAATTCCTACTCAGTGTCCCTTTAATGCTGTTTTTTTTTTTTTTTTGGTAATCTGTGCAGGGTTGTCTTGCCCTGGCAACCAAAAACACACTTCTTTTGTGACAATTTGGTCTCTCGCTCTGATCAGTGAATGTCTGTGCTCTGCTCTACGGGAGCGCACGCTCTTCCGGCAGAAGTGCCCTTAGGACCCATATAAGGAAATTCCGCTCCATCTAACGTCACACAGAGCCATACTCGAAAAAAACTTTCCGAAACGTACAACTTAATTTTTGAATTCAACTCTTTAACAGTGTAAAAAACTCAGTATGCATGAAATAGCATTTCACCCCCCCCCCCCCCCTTTAAGAATGTGTGTCTTTCACTCTCTCAGTTTGATTATTAATTTTTTCTTAATTAGTAATGCAATTTTATAGGAGTTGAATAATGTAGACTAGGGGTGCACAGATATATATCGACCGATGGTTAATGCGTATCTAGACAGTAAAGCCGGTTATCTAATCAGCGGTAGGCAAAAAATGACATTGCGATATTTTATTTTTCTGTGATATATATTGCGATATGAAATCTAATCAATTTTTTTCTTACAAACAAAAATGGGGTGAGCACACTTACATTCTCATTTTAAATGATTTAAACATCGACATCAGTGTCAATTGATTAATATGCGCGAGGGAGAGAAATAAGACATTGCTCGTGTTGTTTGACTTTAATTATGAATTTGGAATAATTTTAAAGCTGATACTTTGTTAATTATAAAGTCACAAAGCACAAAGCTTTTTGTGATTTCTGGATGACAAGTGCACTTCAGATAATGAAGGCCATGCATTAAGATCTTGTTAAGAAGAAGCCATATTATTAATGGTTACGAATGAGAATGCTGTTCTTCTGCACTTTTCAAGCCTTCATCATTTCTCTCTCTCTTGTGATGCTTAACTGAGCTGCGTTTAGCAGGTGTTTGTCAGCGCTGCATGGCAGAGATGAGGACGGTTTGAAACTTTTTTTCCACTAAATTTTTATGCAAATTTAATGTGCGAACATAACAAATAATGTGATCGCAAAACAATCAGAAAAAAGGCATTACGTGCAATTTTTTAAGTGATAACATGTAAATACATTGCTATTTAATATTCATGGTCGCAAATTTGACCAATTTAGTCACAGTTTGGAGCTCTGGTTTAAAGTCTGTGCTTTTATTTAGTCTTGGGCACTTCATGGTTGTTCTATATTAAACAACAAACTAAGTTTCAGTAATTCTATAAGCTTTAAGTATTCAAATTTTTAACTCAATTTGCACAATATATTTTCCTGATAATTTTAGTTTGGTTTGAAGTCTGGGCTGCTCTTTTTGGTTTGAAGTCTGCAGCACTGCTATTTCTTATTTCCAAGCCATCCCTTTATAGTTTAGCTGTGTGCGCTTGATTATTGTTGCACTGGACAATTAATCTTTACTCTAAATGCAGATCTCTGTCTGACTCAAACAGCTTTTCTCCAAGCATTTACCTGTACTTGGCTTTATCCATGTGGGTGTTGCGGCTAACAAGGTTTCCAGTTGCTCCTGCTAAAAAAAGCAACCCCAGACAGTGCCTCAGTTCAGAGCATGATGCTGCCATACTTGATGGAAGAGATGGTGATGCCTTGGTCTTGGGCCATATTTGGTTTGTGCCAAACAGTCTCCTTTTCTGTAGGTGAATCGACTCGACCATGGACTAATTAAACCACAACATTTTTCCAGAAGGTTTGGAGTGGCATAAAAGTTTCATCACATGGCTTCTAGCAAACTTTAGCCATGATGTAATGTCGGCATTTTTCAAAATTGGCATTCTTGTTGCCATTCTCATGAAGAGAGGCAGAAAAAGTGAAGTGTTGAAAGAATTGTTGATATCTACATAGTTTCCCCCATTTCATCCAAAGAACTCTGCAGTTCTGTCAGCATTGTAGCAGGCCTCTGATCATTTCTTTGGCAACTGACCTTCTGGCCTGAATTAGTCGATCTGGTAGATGGCCTTATCTTAATATTGTTTGGATTCTGCCATGCATTTTCCATTTGGTCACAATAGACATCACAGTGTTCCTTGGCAAAAATGTGACTCTTCTAGTATTTTTATATTCTTCTGTAGGACGTTTGTTCCTCAAGACAATTTCATTCAGCAGGTGGTTCCATGGTCTTCATAAAAACACAGGACTGATCTGTTTCAATTGTGAGATGTCAAAATAGAACTAACTCAATATAACTTAGGGGTCATACAAAGTATTTTTTTTTTTTTTTTGACTACTTTTAAACTTGATAGAGTGCGTAACCAAAGTGCTCATGGTATGAAATGCAAAAAACATCTGTCAGACGCATTTGTATGTTGACAAGCAATTAAAAATTAGAACAGCTGGAACATTATCTGAACGCTGTGTGAAGTCTGACAGATTGACAAGCATAATTGAAAAATGAATCATAAAATTATCCCAATTAAATTTGTTGTAATTTGACTCTGTAACAGAACAAAATGTGGGATTTTGAGTTCTAGATTTGAAACTGAGATGAGAAATTTTCAAACTGGGATCTTGGGGACTCCCTAACCTAACTAAAAAAAAATAATAATAATTTGCAAGATCTATATTTAAGCTCTGTCAAACCTACCAGGTTACATAAGGTATTAATTATTTCAGCCTGATCTCACAGCAATTCATACTTATTTTACGAGGTGGCTAATTCATACAAATTCGTACCATTTATTCTAAATCTTATGTGTTTTACGAGTTGCTCAATTTGTAAAAATTTGTACGAATTGCCTACAACTAACCCTGCCCCTAAACCTACCCGTCACTGGGGTCTAGACAGATGGTACAACATCGTACAAGTGAGGTCATACAAATACATACAAATTAGCCGCCTTGTAAAATATGTACGAATTGGTCATAAGTTAACGTTGATTATTAACACCGATGGGCCATTATGTTATGACCACCCCTAGCCTAGAGCAAGAGAATGCCTGGCAACTGAATAGTTATTGCTCACAGCGACTGGAGGGCAACAATGTGACAAATCGCCAGCAGCTTCAACAGTAGTGACCAGGGCAGTGTCACCGGACACTTTTCATCACAGCTTTCTGAATATGTGCCTGCGTACATCAGTGTCCAAGATCATCAAGATTGGACCTTGGATAATTGGAAGATTGAAGTGGTCAGGTCTGACAAATCAAGATTCCTAGTGCGTCAGGGGTTAGGGCAACTGAATGCACATAGGCCAGTTATGCTATGATGTTTTCTTGGGACACTTAAGCCCATTTATACCAATAGCACAATCCCTGACAGCTGTCAGATATCTGAACTTAATTGCGAATGGTTAGAGAGTTGAACTTGTAACCTGAAGGGTTCAAATCTCAAGTCAGACAGGAATTGTTGGGTGAGTGGTGTGAATAACCAGTGCTCTTTTCCACGCTGAAAACCACGACTGAAGTGAGACCCTTAAGCAAGACACAGAACCCCCAACTGCTCCCCCGGCACCGCAGCAATATGGCTGCCCACTGCCAGCCTGTAAAATTCGCAATTTTTTTTTAAAATGCATTATTTGTATGAAAGCAGAGATAATCTTATAAATCATCAGATATAGTGAATAAATTTACCATATTAGCCATGTTATTGATATTTTAATAATAATACTGAGTTATTGACTGCTAGTATTACGACAAGTGACTCTTTATGCCTCTTCTTTTGTTCCTTTCCTTATAATACATATGCTACTGAGGACATGTTTTGGCTCTTACTGTCTCTCTCTCACACACACACTTAAATTGGAGTCAATTCCTCAGATACCGCAGTAAGGAATTCAGAAGGTCGGCTGATTATTAATGGTGCTGTCTAGCTGTAGAGGAACAACCCTAAGTCTTCATCGGAGAATTGAATTGCATTGGGTAGATTTGTGCTTACAGCTCAAGTTTCCTCTGATCTGGACTTGTGAAATGTATTCACTGTTTCTCTTTTAACTACATGAGGTAGCGCCTATAAAAATCCACAGCTCTGTTTTCTATAGAAAGATGATAGTGTTTTTTGGTGTGCATTATTTGAGAGTGATCATCTGAAAATGACTAAATATCCAGAATAAGGCATCACTGTTCCAACTGCATGTTTTAGCTGCTCCATTACAGTCTTGTATTATATGACATAATCGACAATGTAAAAAGTAATAAGATAGTTTAATGCCCTAAAAAGAGACAGCAGAAAATGGATCGCTTTTACAAAAAAGCATAAGAAAAAAAAGCTTCTTCCTGTTGCCGTATAACCTTATTGTCCTCTTGCAAGTTCTTTTTTCTTTGAATAAATGTTTTCCCTCCAAAAAACACTAGTTCTGTAACAGTGTTTTACTGTAAATAGATTAAACATTTGATGTAGGAAGTGAGAGGAAGCACTTATCTCCTTTTACGGCCAGGGCTGTGAAAGGTGGTCAGTAGTTAACATGACTCTGAAGCTTCCTGCTGACTCTTGAGTACTGTCAACATACTGGCAAAACTGGCCTGCTTAAGACATCCTGATATCCTGGTGCTGACCATTTAACCAGAGCCGGAAAGTCAAAAGGGAGTTTACGTTCCCTGTTCATTTGACCGGTACTGAGCTATTTTATGGACAAAATTTATGTATTTAAAAGATAGTTATTGCATTTAAATGGTTAATTTATCTAAATATTTAGAAAATTCTGTCTTTATTTACTCATGATCATTTAATTTCAAGCAAATTAGAATTTTTTTTTTTTATCTTCTTATTTGCAGATTAGCCAATCACCCCTTACATTCACATAAAAAATGCTTTATGGAATGAACTCTATACATGTTTAACACTATACTGTCTAACTGCAAAGCCCCCCCAAAAAACGGACTGAATTTAGCTTCCAAGTACAACATGGCAGCAATTATTCCTGTGTGTTTTACAAAAAAAGTCCTATATCAACAAAGTGTAACTTTTTTGGGTTGAAAGTCAACATCGTTTGAGTTTATTGGTGTGGATGTTTCTCAGCTATTTGGCCTGGAACTATGACATCAGCGCGTGTCATCGCCGGGTGAATTAGTGCGGTTATTTGTGATGACTGTGCACTGCAAAAGAGCCTTTTTTCTTAGAGGGCAAATGAAGTTAAAGTTTGCTGGGTCAGTACAACGTGCCTCATGTTACTGGCAATACAAGGGTCATGATGGCATGCCAAAAGTTTCTGTTATTTGCTGTTTAAACATTCATTGGTCTTCGGGTGAGTATATTTACGCATTTTGCTCTCCCTTTTTTCTTAGGGTGGTCAACCTGGGCAGTGAAACAGCCAAGTTAATTTACATGATTAATTTTAAGAATCTAAGAATCTGAACTCTGTTACAATGACAATAAAGTAAAGAGGAATAAAGTATGTATAGTAATGTTCAGTTAATATTAAGTATATATGGAGATTCCATCTTTATAAGGATCTCTGTGTGTCCTTCTGTAAGTACTAATTACTGCTGCTCGGTTTGTTACCCACCTTAACCTCTCCTTTTATTTTATAAATAAACCCATCTGAAGAAAATGCAGTCATGTGCTAAATATTTCTCTTATGGTCTTCACACTCACTGGCTTTTTCTAATTTAGCTAACAACCCCCATCTCAGTTTAACATCTGAACGGACTCTATTTTGCCAGTATTTTTACTAAAGTGAGTTGTATAGGAAAGAAACAGCCCTTCTGTGGAGTTGGGAAACTCAAAAACCATCAGGTTGTGGTGATCGACTGCAAAGACTTTTGATGAGTCCTTTAGGGTGGAACTATTATGAATATTGTTTGTGGAGGAGCTGAATGCAGTGTGATTCATAAGCTGAGGCTATGAGGGCTTTTCCTGTGTATTTCACATATAACGACCAGTCTTTGCACTAATAGATATGTCACATTTATACTCTAGAGCAAATAGTCTCTGTCTGTGGTGAGGTCGATAGAGGAAGCAGACGGGCTCTGTGCAGGGCAGATCTACTGCGGATAGAGCAGATCTAATGCCAGAAGTCATAAAACAGTCATACAGAGAAAAACTGAACTGGAGGTCCAAGATCAGAGTGAATTATTCTAGAGCATCCCATTGATTTGTTTAATATGTCATTGTTGTATACAGTACAGCACAAATACTATCAGTAGTTTTTAAAAGACTGTATTGTATATATAAATCCAGGGTGCAGTAACTAACCTGTCCTTTGTAACTTTGTAACCGAAACAAAACAGACAGGAACTGCACAGCTGTATTTTATTGGTTTCAGGCTTTTGAGTACTTGGTTTTCTATATTTAAGGGCTTCATATCATCTCCATGTTTTTTCCTTCTTTCTTTTTTTTCTAACATTCCTATTAAAGTCATATTACTTTTTCCAGCTCTGACAGATCTGACATGTGCACAAAGGGCAGCGTATCAGACTGTGAGTTCCAAAGCTAAAGAACTGTAAGAAGTCGAAGGATGTTGTCGTTGCTGGCTCCTGTTGCCATTCTGACTTGATGGAGTGGTAAAGAAACAGAGGCGAGATAGTGGGAAGGTTTCTCCATCTGCATCTCTGGGGCAAGCCTCTATCCGTCATGCCTCATCTCATTCTTTCTTCATCCTTACTTTCTCACTCCTCTGCTTGGCCACAGTGTCAGCCTGTACAGAGTGACTTACAATAAGATTAGGGGGCCCGAACCAGGCCTCCCAGCAGAGACCCATGAATAGAGCATGTTTGGGACGTCTGACGACTTGTGTAAAGGTAGCATCATCAATCACAGCTCTCTTTATTCTCCATGGTTTGATTCATTCACTAAGATCTTTTTCTATGGCTATCCCACATGAAACAATACGGCAAAGAAGTTTTTGTCGAAGAAGGGAAATTCTGATCACACACAGTTATAATGAATTTGAGTTTGTCATTTTGTCATCCTGACAGAGATATGAGAAAGACTGACTAAGATAATGATGACAGTCATCTTGGAAACACAAACCGGCCACAACTTGAATTCACATGAAATGGAGCTCTGGATTTATTATAATAATGAGTGATAATTTGTTACATTTATATAGCGCTTTTCTGAGTACTCAGAGTGCTTTACATGAAAGGGGGGAATCTCCTTAACCAAATTATGATCGTCAATGCTGATTATGCAAGTGTCTGAAAATGTTCGTCATTGTTATCTCTCTCAACACACAAGACATTTAATTTCATGAGATGCTGAGGGTCAGGACTCACGGTTGCTGCCAGTTTTGGTTATATGGTAAAGCTGTACATTGAAATGACTGCTTAAGTGTTTCCTCCTGCAGATGAACATAATGTAGTCTGTTCCAAAACCTAGTAAGCTTCTCCCTTAGGCATTGCTGTTCCAAATGATTCCAACTTAATTTTTAGTTCCAACTTGGGGGGTTAAAAAATGGTAATGTGAAAGCTGTCACGCAGACCCGGACCTGAGACTACCTAAAAAAAGGATGGGCCAAGTTCAGTTGGAATGGAACTGTGGCACCATTTGCATGAATGTGAAAGCAACTCAGACTGTGGTGCGCACATAATCAGGAATGAAAGTAACAGGTGCATGTGTTTTGGCTGATGACGATGTTATTAGTTCAACAAAACACGTGTATGGGATGTCAGTAGTGATGATTTACCTTGCATACGAGCAATAGTCAACATGTTGTATATTCGCATATAAAGCGTGTAGTCAGACCAGCAAATGAGTGGCTCACAATCAGCTGACTCCTCAAAACAGTCTGTATTGTTCATGCACTGCACAAACAGTAAACACAAGTGTCGTTCACTTTGCTGCGCATAACACCAAATTAATATTAATAATAATAATAAAAAACACAATATATTCACCCGTATTCTGTTTTTCTATCATGCACTTTGCATGTTTGTGATGACATATTGTAAATGAACAAAAAGGCACAGGGGTTCAAAAGAATCAAGTGAGTGTGATACCAGACCAACACTGTGGGGAACAACCTAATTCAGGATCTTGGATCGCAGGAAATGTGCCCAGTGTGAAAGTCCCCTTAATTGTACTACCTCCCTTAGGCCAAGGTGTAAGCTAGCACTCATCCTTCATAGTGCTATTTCATAATTATTTGTGAATAATTAACCCAATATGGCAACTATAATTAATAAAATGTATTAAAAATATATTTTAAATATATTTTAAATAAGTAATAGTTAAAAAGCAATTACTTTATTACAAATTAGTCTATTTATATTTATCCATATTACATTTTCCTTCTGTTTATATGTATTGTGCACTTTCCCTTTGTCTAGTGCACTGATTTCCTTGTATTGATTCCAAATGATATGGGTGTTCAAACTGGGGTCTGAAAACCCCCAGTTGGTCATAAGAGGGATCTAGGAAAGGGAAAAATATGTGTATTTTTTATTGCTGTCAAAGTTAGTGCCCTGGATTAATAGTTATTGTTAAAGCTTTATGCAAAAAAAAAAAAGAAGAAAATAAAAGTTTTTATACAGGTTTATAGTGGTCAGGTTTAGACAAACCTAATATAGACACCCAAATAACACACTTAAAATATAAAGTCAGCATTATTATTTTTTTTTTTTTTAGATTTACTACTGTAACAATTTCTTTTACACGCAGTGTAAAATTTTGGTTAATACATAAAAATACATTTTTCAAATTAGGGTTTCTTGTATGGAGATCATAAAATATTAGGGGCTCTTAAAAAAAAAAAAAAAAAAAGTTAAAAACCCTTACTTATTTCAAGTGGGATACTGGTGGAGAAGAAGGGAAACTGCATAGCCAAGTCAGTCAGTGAAGTGAATCTTTCCCTTGCACAACTTTACAAATTCTTTGTTCTTTAACACTCAACACATTATACATGTGTTCCTCCATTGTAAAACCTTCCACAGGGAAAGCATGCAGAGAGCTGATCTCACATTCATGGACCAAGCATAGCAAATATTTTCTTTAGAGCAGAGGAACCCTCACAGTTACCTTCAAAATTGAAGCCACAAGATCGTAGTGGAAGCTAAAAGACCTTTTTAAGAGGCTGAGAGTGCCGATTTCAGATTTCATTCTTTAGTTTTTTTTTTTATAGACGCCATAAAGCATCTAATCTGTATTTCCATCGCCCGGGACTCAGTATTGCTTAGTGGATCTTGGCTTTGATATGGCGCGATACATCTGGCATGAATGTGTGCTTGTGACAGTCGTTAGCTGCGTGGCCCCACATTAAACATCGGTGGCAGGAATTCCCAGACGACAGGAAGAAGTGATCTAGAGCTCTGCAAATTCTGTGACCAAGATGAGCGCTGAAGGTTTTACACCTCTCACAGCATTCTAGGTACTTTTGGCATGTCAAGACGCAAGACAGATTTGTTTTGGGAAAAATATGCTTTGGGTCTGAACAAATGTCTTTGCTTTGAAAAGGAAGGAAGTTGCATTTACAGACGTGAATTGATGTCCGTGCGCTCATGTGTTATGAATGATGGCGAGACGCAGAACTCGATAATTTCCTACAGTGTATTGGAGGAGACGACAGATTGAGCACATGTTGTTTTCACAACACAGAGGAATTTAGCGTATTAAAATTGAGATACCGTGTAATGACACTTTAATGGTAGTCCAGAGCATTCTTAAAGCACATTATCTATCAGTAAGGTCTCATTAACTTGAAAAGACTGTACACTCATCATACAAGAGAAGCTGTAATTGAGTTGTTTAGCAGTTTTTTTAAGATTTTTAGAGTTCATACTTTCTTGTGTTCTTTGTCCTTGTTTCATTTCAGCCAGTGTATATAGATCTTTCTGTATAAGTTTGATTAACACCACAGCCTGTCTTGATCCAGGATCAGATTGCTACCTCATGTATCTCTGTCAGTTGATTTTGTGACACTGACATGAGAGACAATGGTAATATGCACTAGTAAAACTCTACTACTAAGTAGAGTAGAAAATGAATGGGACATGTTTGTTGACCACAAATGCTTACACGTCCTTAACCCTGGGTCATCATCTTTTTGTAACCCATTTTTACCTCTATATTTTGTAACTTTAAAATTCTGTTACCAACACTTTTAACCCATGGTTATGAACCTGGTAGCAATCCTAACACTAAAATACAGTGTAAGGAGAATGTTACAGCACATTGTTTAGCAGCTGACTAATTATCATAACTAACTAATCATAAAATAAACAATTATTGTCTCAGTAAATATTCATGTACTTTGTACAATCACAGAAACTTTCACATGAAATGTTTAGTTTTAACATTAGTGGTGAAATAAAAAATGTCAAGCAAATAAATAAGTGCAAACTTGAATAAAGAAGAGACTTGTTATTTTTTTATAGGGCTGCTTGATTATAATCATTATTAAACATGATTTAACATGATTATGAGGGGGCCATATGACCAAAACTATGTGATACATATCAATTATGTATTTCCTGTAAATAATGTTGGTATGAGATCTACATTGTAGACACCAGTGGAATTGAAAATCATTAAACTGTCAGTTATTAAAAAAGCAAAGAACAAATACAATAGAATAAAAAGATGCAAATGAAACAAACTGTGCTTTATTTTTTTTTGTATGATTATTTAATTTATTCACTATACTATTTATTATTAATGTCTCATTTTAGTTTTAGTTTGGCTATAGTTTTGTATTTATTGCAGTTCATATAAAAAGGTTCATGTAGCGTGATACAGCCAATTACAGAATTGAATAATCAAATGTAAAATAAAACCTAGCCTGCTGTCACTTTAAGAGCCGCACAGATCCAAATTACTGTTACACACGTATTTTCATTCTCAACTTTTTACATCCATTTATTATATGACCGACGAAGGTATACATGAATATTCACCAAGTGCAGCACTTCGACACATTTTTGCTTGTAATTGACCATTTAGGTGCGCACCTTGAGCTAAAAGATGACTTTATATATCCACGTTCTGTTCCGTCTCTGAGCACAAATCTCTTCCTGAAAAGCAGTGCAAGTTCTCTTTCATTCTTTTAAAAACATGAATAAATATACTTCGATAAATTAAACGCATCCCATTTTGCAAATCTCATGTTACACGATTTTACTGATTTGCACAGGAAATTGGGCTTTTATGGAGGGTCGAAAGCGCAGCACTGCAAAAGGGTGCACAATAATCACTGTATCTCGATTATTGGATTTTAATAATCGTTGGAGGACAAAATTGAAATCGAAATGTTTTTTTTCGATTTATTACACAACTCTAATTTGTTTTTGTTTTTTTGCTTGTATGTCGACATTTTCACAGATGGACAAGCTGTTATTGAAATGAATTGCGTGCATGTTGCGATCTGGATTCGTCCAATCACAAATGCTGACATCTTTAATACGCAAACAAGAAAATAAGAAGTGCAAGTGACTTTATGAACTATGCTTCATATATCGCTACACTATTAACAATGGAGAGTGGAACCTTTTTGGCCACAGAATTTCACTGAAGTAAACACAACTTATTCCTTGATAATGAACGAACATTATAGAACGAGCCAACCCAGGGTGGGAATGAAATTAAAGAAATGTAATCTTCTGCCTTGCTGCCTTACCGCCTTACCTTTCCTGTGGATTAGATGCTATCAGGTTATGGGAGTCCCCCCCTTGTAACTTCAGATCGTATCCAGATGTCCACAATGATTTCATTCTGATGGAAAGTCTATGCTCAAACAATGACATCCAGATTGTCTGGCATTGCCAGGTTTTGTTGCTTACACTCATTTATAGATTTGGCAAGGGCAAAATGCAAACTAATGAGATATTTCAGTAAAAAATAATAAAATATGTAAGATGAAAGAAATAGAAGATCCAAGGAATCATCTACTTTCTTTTTCTTTTTTTCTTTTTCTTTTTCTTTTTTGTTATATTAGTGTACGAAACAAATCAAACTGAATGGAACGTGCAGATGTGGACCACTGTATGAGTATCATGCTTATCCATGAAACTGTGGAGTGATTAAACTCCTTGCAGTCAATGGGGTCTATGGAGATATATGGGATCTAATTTAGATTTGAACCATTTAGGTGATTTACTTAATGGTGGAGCTAACTCTTACTTGCCAGAGATGTGTTGAGCCACCTGCCATATTTTTGTGACTTGGTAGATCTCTTAAAAGGGTAAAAATATAACTCCTTCACACACACACAGACACACACACACACACACACGTTCTCAACTCTTCAGTATTACTTTTAAAGCGGTGTTGCCTAAGCCTGCAGGAATGTGTATGGTCTGCCTGTAAACTTCTCTTAACGTCTTCATGCAGGCAGTAATATTTCCCTATTTCCCTGGAGCTCTCTCCACATGAGTGAGGAAAGTGAGTTTGCCATGTGATGGGGAGGCTGCAGTTTCAGCTGGCAGTTCTCTTTGCAAACCCCCCTCCATACCAGACCTTTTAAGGGTGAAAGGATTCCCTCGTATCAGATTTAATCTGTTCACACACCATTCTGCCATGACTGTCATTGTGCGTGACAGCAAGTGCAAATCGGAGCTCTGTTAGTGCAGAATTGCTAACTTGTTAACCACATGGGTTTGGAGTATGTATCTGTGATGGTGGTCAAAGGGGAAAGAAGGTTAACTTATGCCACAGGGCAGTCCTTAGAGTGAGAAGGTAACAACTGTACGGTGCAGCAACATGTGGTTTCCATTCAGAGCTAGATGTAGCTTGAAGGCTTAGAAGATCCTTAGTCCATCCACACTTTAAACACACTCTGATTTCAAGCACTTGTTATGGTAGTTACAGCTACACTTAGCCTGTTTTATGAGATGTTGCACCTCAGGATAAAGCACAAAAGGGCTTTCCTTCCATTCTTGTTTAAATGTATGTACTCTGGGGTCTGTATTTTGGGTCAGATAACTTTTGCCATGTAATGACCAATATGGAGTGGAAATAGTATTACAGTAATACAAGAATTAACTTTTTTCTTTTTCTTTTTTTTAAGTAGCTTAAAATGCCATGTTCTAACAAATGCAATATTTGAATTTGTATTGTTAATATGGTCTTGAAAAACTTTTAAACTGATTTCAACAAAAGGGGGACCTATTTTCTCACACATACACACACACAAAAAAAAATCAAAATTAGTTTTAATTTAGAAATTAAAAGCAACAAATATATTTTTTTATAATTTCAAACATGTTTATTTTCCCCTGAAATGCACTATTAAAATATAGCTGCAATTAGCGATGATGGGCCCAAGCCATCAGTGCAACCGCTACCCCAGTGGCATTAGGAAAACAGTGCATAGTGGGCACATGCATTTACAGTAACCCTATGACAGGGCTAAGGCAATGAAATGGCTACATTATAACATCAAGAAAATCTAAACAGAAGTAGATTTACAATAAGTTTTAATATGTTAACATTAACTGTATTAGTTAACAGGAACAATAATAGCGTTTATTAATGTTAAGTTAATATTAAGTTCAAAACTTACTAATACATTTTTTAAATGTAAAGTTATATCTGTTGACATTAGTTAATGTACTGTGAATTAACATAAACATGAGGGAGGTAGTACAATTAAAGGGACTATTAAGTGAGGTAGTACAATTAAGGGGACTTTCACACTGGGCACATTTGCTGTGATCCAAGCCTGCATTAGATTGTTCCCCACATTGTTGGTCTGGTATTACACTCAGTTGATACTTTTGAACCCCTGTGCGTTTTTGTTCATTTACAGTACAGTATGTCATCACAAACATGCGAACATTAACTTTTATTTTATTAACTAACATTAAAAAAGATTAAGAAATGCTATAGAATATATTGTTCATTGTTAGTTCATGTCGCTTAATGCGTGAAATAATGTTAACAAATGAGACCTTGTGATTGAGATTGTGATGTGTTACTAAAACTTTTTATGTATAAGGATTAATCTATAAGGATTTTAGCCTGGATTTTAGTGTTATATAAGCATTTGTGAAATAGTTATATAAAACTATAATACCTGTATGGTATAGTATGTTTTATGCATTTGCTCGTCATTTTAACTAATTGAACTGAGCAGGAAAGGATCAAGCTTAAGATTTATTATCCTCTGACTCCATTTGGTGACTGAAATGTCTTATAGTTTAGTTTTTGGCCCCTCAGCATTATAAAACTATTTATGAAAGTAAGCATGTTTCCTAGGAATGACTTATTCTCCATGTATAAAAAGTTTTGAAGAGTCACCATGGCAACACTGTTCATGATATCCAAATTCTCTATGCAATTTAGCACCTTCAATATATTAGCATCGTGTTGATAAAGATTGGTGTGAGTTGCATGATTATCCTAAGAGAAGTATGCATTAATTCACAGCTTGATTTTTCAAAAAATCCACATTCAAATCAAAATAGGCAACTTCCTGTTGGTCATAGCTAATGATTGTCGAATAGAAAGTAGTCCGGCTTTATGAGAACGATATATGTACAGAGTTTGGTGTCTTTACCTAAAATGAACCTCTCCACTTTTGACAAAATATGGTGCTATAGAGTCCTCCTCAACGCTCAATTATGATTTTTTGCTAGTGTCTAACTGTCAATAATGCTGATGTTTGTCGAATTTCATGAAATTCTTAGCATGTTAAGTACCTTAAAAACACCAGAAATTTTTTTTAAGGTTTGACATGCCATGGCGACAGTATTTAGAAGGGTCGTATGATGCAATTTCAAGTTTTACTTTCTATTTGTAGTGTTAAAAGCTTTTTGTGCGTAGATAAGATCTCTAAAGTAGCAAAGACAAAAGTCTCAAACCCAAAAAGATATTCTTTATAAAAGTTAAGACCACATTCTCCTAAAATTCCTCATTTATTAAACTTGCCCTCACACTGTGGGAACACTGCCCAAATGTTCATGGAAAAAAAAGAAGGTGTTACTTTTATTCTAGCTGTAGTATTGCTGCTGCCACCGCCATGTCATGGAGATGCTGTGTTTTGTTGTGAAAGTGAAACTACTTTGTTTTGTCTACCAAAAGAGGACACAAAAGAAATCAATGGTTAAGTTGTATTTACAACACTATTCCAGAAAAGTTAATCTCAAATATTCAGATTGTTTCCTCAACATGAGTGAGTAGCCTACAATGTCAGCTGTTTTGACTCGCAGCCTGTAAGTACGTTTTCATATTTAAAGAATTTGATGATTGAAACATGAGTTTTTAGCAGTGTAGAGTAGAGCTTTTTGTTTGTCATTTCTCTGATCACAAATGCAGACATAGTTTTATGTTTACATGGCACGATACACAACGTAACGCATAAAAATACAGTACAAGTTATTATAATCAGTAATTATGACCCCTCTGGATGCAACAAATGCCTCATTTGTATTGTTTTTTTTTTGTTTTTTTTTTGGCACACTGGGACACAGAATTACAGTATGGTTAGGGGTGTAACATTTCCGTCACACGCTTCAGGTATTCAGCCAATCACAATGCTCTGGATAGCAAGCGAACACCTTGCTTTTCTTGCTTACTTGCTTACTCCTGAAGTGGCACACACTCCAACGCAGGTCAACTTTCGACGGAACCTACGCTCACTCTCCCCATCTCGCCTATCCTCTGTTGTTTTATCCTCACTTCCTTCGCTCTCTCAGTTTTCAGCTCTGGACATGAACAGTGCTACTGACACTCTTTGCTCCACTCTTACCTCTTGCTTGGACAACTTCTGCTCACTGTCTGCTCTCTGGATGTCCAATGTTCTCCGTGAACATTGCTCTAAACTCAGGGCTGCAGAGAGAAAATGGCATAAATTAAGAAACTCTACCAACCTCAGTGTGTATCAGTCTTTCCTCTCTTATTTCTCTGCAAATGTCCAAATGTCTTCACTGCTTAAATATCATACCACCACAACAAAATTAACAACTGTTGTGACGCTCGGACACTCTTCAAAACTTTCTCTTCTCTTTTTAATCCGCCTCCACCTCCTCCTCCATCAAATCTTACAGCTGACGACTTTGCCGTTTTCTTCACAAATAAGACAAGAACCATCAGTGACCAATTATCTACACCGCAAACTGAGGATAACTTCAATGACCAATGCACACCCTCTCTCCTCCTCCTCTCCACTCTCAGAGACGGATGTTCCAAACTTATCCTGTCCAATCATCCTACTACTTGTCCACTTGATCTAATCCCCACTCACCTCCTTCAAGCGATTTCTTCTTCAGTCATACCTTCACTTACTCACATTATTAACTCCTCTCTTCACTCTGGAACATTTCCCTCACTATTTAAGCAGGCTCGGGTAAGCCCACTTGCTGAAGAAACCATCTCTAAATCCAGGACTTTCTAGAAAATTACAGACCGATGTTCCTTCTTCCATTCATTGCAAAGACACTTGGGCGAGCTGTGTTCAACCAGCTCTCTATGTTGCTTGTACAGAACAACCTCCTGGACAGCAAACAATCTGGCTTTAAAAGCAGCCACTCAACTGAAACTGCGCTGTTCTCGGTTACTGAAGCCCTGCGACTGGCAAGAGCAGCTTCCCAGTCCTCAGTACATTTCTGGGTAACACTTTAGAATAAGGTTCCATTAGTTAATGTTAGTTAACTACGTTCGTTAACATGAACTAAGCAAGAACAATCCTTCTACAGCATTTATAAGTCTTAGTTCATGTTAATTTCAACATTTACTAATGCATTATTTAAATCAAAAGTTGTGCTTGTTAACATTAGTTAATGCACTGTGAATTACCATGAACTAACAATGAATAACTGTATTTTCATTAACTAACATTAACGAAGATGAATAAATACAGTAATAAATGTATTATTCATTGTTTGTTCATGTTAACTAACATTAACTAATGGAACCTTATTCTAAAGTGTTACCCATTTCTGATAGATCCTTCAGGGTGTCTTGGAGGGGTGAAGTTTCTAAGTCACAACAACTTGCTACTGGGATTCCTCAAGGCATGTCATTAGGATCTGTCATTCAGAAGCATGGCTTTTCTTATCACTGCTATGCTGATGACACTCAACTCTACTTCTCATTCCAACCAGATGACCCGACGGTTGTTGGTCGCATTTCAGCCTGTCTGAGTGACATTTCTAGCTGGATGAATGACCATCGCCTTCAGCTCAACCTTACGAAGACAGAACTGCTGGTGGTTCCAGCTATCGTTTATCACAACTTCTTTATACAGCTGGGTTCGTCAACCATAACTCCTTCCAGAACAGCCAGAAACCTAGGAGATGTGATGGATCATCAATTAGGCTTCACAGACCATATTGCTACCAATCCTGCAGATTTGCCTTGTACAACATTAGGAAGATTAGACCCTTCTTGTCAGAGCAAGCCACCCAACTTCTTGTCCAAGCTCTTGTTCTCTCAAGACTGGACTATTGTAATGCTCTCCTGGCAGGCCTTCCTATCAAGCTTCTGCAACTGAACCAGAATGCAGTAGCGAGGGTTGTCTTCAATGAGCCAAAAACAGCTCACGTTACTCCTCTCCTCATCAGGTTAGGCTCGCATCAAATTCAAGGTACTGATGCTTGCCTACAAGATGACTACTTGCATGGCACCAACAAACCTAAACTCACTAGTTCAATCTTATGTCCCAAAGAGGTTCAAAATCACTCTCACTGAACTTTTCCTGGACTGTGCCCAGCTGGTGGAATGACCTCCCGATCTCAATTCGAACAGCTGAGTCTTTACTCATTTTCAGAAAACATCTGAAGACTCGTCTTTTTCGCCGGCACTTAACCAACTAATATTAGCACTTACCTTTTCTTTTCTTGTCTGTCATATTCTTAAAAAACCCTATAAGCACTCCCCTCTTCCCATTAAGCTCACATCATATTTTATTTAAAAAAAAATCTTGTTTATTTTAGACAACCTTTTTAAAGAATAATTGATAAACATGTTTTAATGTACAAACAGTAAATCACATAAAAACAGAACACAATAATCAAGCAGCAAGGCATTTGATTTGATAGTTATACATTCAAAGTGAAGTGTCATTTAAGTGTATTGCAACATCTAGACTAGTCCACGTCCAGCTAAGTAACATAAGTTCAAAAATTAAATTAATGGGGAGGAACACAGAAACTAATATCATTATGAAGCCTCTTATGAAATGGATGTCAGCTTGTCTATCGTCTCTTAAGGCTGGAATACACTACACAATAAATATGCCCCGATTTTCCACCGAATTACAGTCTGGAGAAGTGCACAGTAGTTGCCAAAGGTCAGATTCAGTCTGTAGATTTGAGTTGACAGAATCCATAGAAAATCAATTAACTTAACTTAAAGTGACAACCATCAGTTAATATTTAAAGTCTGTTTATGAAGTATTTACATTGACGTTCAATGTGGAAGGGTTTAAAAAGAACACAATGAGCTTAATGGGATCAGAAACAATTTCCAATAAATTTCATGTAATACTGTATGTATTAAAATGACAAGATTTTGCTAAATAAATCTAGGTCATGTATTAAGTTCATACATTTTTTATTATGAACAACTGCTATTAACAATATGCATGAAATTGTACTTTCTTATTAATGAAACACTGAAGCTGTGTGATTTTCATAGTAGTGCACCATTTAAGCTCACCTTAAAATAATATGAAATCTTTAAAAAATACAAAATGAAACCACAGACCAGCAATAAAATGTCAATTTATAATATTATGGATTTAAAAATACAAGCCAGTATTGACTGTGAAGAAATATATTAGCGTAGGACACAATCTTATACAGCTATTGAGCTAACTGTGTTCTGTAGCATGGAGCGCTCACACTAGTCAAGCGAACCGCGCTTTGGGGGTCTAACACGCTTGGGCACGGATCACAACACCTAGTGTAAGTATTACTTTAGCAATGTTGCGTGGTATGAAGTCGATCAGTCTGTGGCACTGCTCAGGTGTTTTGAGAGCCCAGGTTGATAGTGGATAGAAGATAGTCTTCAGCTCTTCTGCATTGTTGGGTCTGGCATATTGCATCTTGCTCTTCACAGTAGCCCATAGATTTTCTATGAGGTTAAAGTCAGGCAAGTTTGCTGGCCAATAAAAGAACAGAGATACCATGGTCCTTAAACCAGGTACTGGTAGCTTTTGCACTGTGTGCAGGTGTCATGTCCTGTTGGAAAATTAAATCTATATCTGACTGTTGTTCAAGAGTGGCTTGACACAAGGAATGCGACAGCTGAAACCCATGTCTTGCATACGTCTGTGCATAGTGGTTATTGAAGCACTGACTCCTGCTGTAGTCCACTCTCCCCCACATTTTTGAATGGTTTTTGTTTCACAATCCTCTTCAGGGTGTGGTTATCCCTATTGTTTGTACACTTTTTTTTCTACCACATCTTTTCCTTCCCTTCGCCTCTCTATTAATGTGCTTGGACACAGAGCTCTGTGAACAGCCAGCCTCTTTTGCAATGACCTTTGTGTCTTGCACTCCTTGTGAAAGGTGTCAGTGGTCGTCTTTTGGACAACTGGCAAGTCAGCAGCCTTCCCCATGATTGTGTAGCCTGCAGAACTAGACTGAGAGACCATTTAAAGGCCTTTGCAGGTGTTTTGAGTTAATTAGCTGATTAGAGTGTAGCACCAGGTGTCTTCGATATTGAACCTTTTCACAATATTCAAATTTTCTGATACTGAATTTGGGATTTTCCTTAGTTGTCATTTATAATCATCAAAATTAAAAGAAATATACATTTTAAATATATCAGTCTGTCTGTAATGAATGAATATAATTACAAGTTTCACTTTTTGAATGGAATTAGTGAAATACATTTTTTGATGGTATTCTAATTATATGACCAGCACCTGTATGTATAATTCTGTATGTGTGTATCTGTGAGTGTGTGTCAGTAAGTGTGTGTGAATGGATGTATCCATTTTACACTCTTGATGTTTTAGAATGTATCCCCTTTTTAGAATGTAACTTTTTTACTGCATTGAAGTCTAATTATTGATTTTATTTTACATGGTTACAGTGTTACAGTCACACCAGTTCATAGGTGTGTATGTGTGTCCACGCATGTGTGAGTTGGTGTATTGATTTTGATTCAAAATGGCATACTTTTACAAATGTGTAGTTACCTCAAAAACTATTAATGCTAGAGAGATGCGGGTTTTTTTTGCTGTCTTCCTCAGATTCCGCTGAAAACAGCGGTGTTCAGTTTGTATATTAAACACTTCCCTTATTGCGCAATACCACTGCGTAAACAGGCCAATGAAAACGATTGTGTTAGGCAGATTCAACACGCAACAGCCAATGGAAAAATTGCCGCTGGGAGGAGTCTTTTTCTAACCCAATCAGAGGAAGGTTATGTCTTCTAGCCTTTCAGAGGACTGTGTAGCTCTGCTGTAGCCTTGTAAAAGCTGTCTGGACTATAGTAAAAGACATGTAATCAATAAGCGTTCGGAGAATCAGCATCAGGGTGGAGAAAGCAGAAAGCGATCGGAGTGTTACAGAGAGCGATCGGAGTATTAGCGAGCACAAAGAGCTAAATTCGAGCGATCGGAGAATCCGCATCACGTGGAGAAAGCAGAAAGCAATCGGAGTGTTAGCGAGCACAAAGAGATAAATTCGAGAGAGATACAGCATTATTACAGAATTGTTTTATCAAAATGGCAAGCAGTAAAAGATTTACGGCAGAACAAGCTCTGGAACAATTACTGGAAAGGCCTGGAGAGGCCTTTCTTTGCTCACTGGCATGCCTAGGACTGTTTATTAAAAAAGTTAATTATTTAATTGTTTTTTTTACACATTTGATTAAACAACACATTTCTGTCAAGCAAAGAGTTTGAAAAAATATATTTTCTTTGTTCAATAACTGGTCTATATTGTGTGTTTTTCAGTAATAAATGACAAAAATCTAATTTTCGTTTTTGAAATTCTCTAGTTTATTGTAAGATTTTTCACTCATACTTCCTTTATATAAACATATTGCATGCATGCTTATGGTAGCTTAGGGTCTTCTGAATCCATAGATACCAAACACAGGGTGTTCCATCTCCTTTACATATGATTTATAAGCCGAAATATAAAAATAGAGAAAACAGACCAAAAAGGGCTTAGTTCCAAAAATAAAAAAAGCACCTAGGACTGTTTGTAAATAAAGTTAATTATTTAATTGTTCTTTACACGTTTGATTGAACATTAACCCATTGCTGTCAAGCAAAGAGTTTGAAAAATATATTTTTGGGTCAAAAACTTTTAACTATTGTTGTGTGAGGTAGGATTTTCAGTAATAAATGACAAAAATCTAATTTTCGTCTTTGAAATTCTCTAGTTTATTGTACAATTATTCACTCATACTTCCTTTATAGACATATTGCAAGCATGCTTATGGTAGCTTAGGGTCTTCTGAATCCATTGATATCAAATACATGGTGGTCCATCCTCATTACATATGGTTTATAAGCCGAAATGTAAAAATAGAGAAAATGGACCAAAAAGGGCTTAGTCCCCTAAGGGTTAAGGACTTTGTTCCACTAGAACCTTTTTTGTAGGTATTAGGACGTTACATGCATGTCCCAAATTTTTTACACAAACATGAAATGTAGCAGGTTAAATTTCATAGGTGGCTCTATCAAACCATTTTGCCATACCTAATTCTGAAACCCATTTCAGATGTAAACTTTCTCCAATTCTGACACGTTTGAAAATTTTGTGAGTTTTGGAACTTGTTTAGGCCCTCAAAAATGTGTTTGGAGTAGAAGAATACATAGAGCAATTCCAAGAGGGTCCTTGCACCTCTGGTGCCCCTAGTGGCTTTGGACCTAATAATATTTTTGTATACATCCAGAAAACAGAATTACGTTAAAGCAGCACTATGTAACTTCCGGCGCTCTAGCGGTTCATAAACAGAACAGCACCCATCTTGCTGAAGAACATTCTAACCGTAGCTACTTCTCTAAGATTATATATATGGCGATTCAGCCAGGTACGGTACATGTTTTTTTCCGCAGCGGTGACAACCCAAGCAGGCTACAATAGTCCAAATATAAGCACTTATGATAAGTGTACCATAGTGATTTGTGATAAGACAAAACACAGTTTGGAAGATGAATTCATGATGTACTCGCTCATTATTAACATTTAGCATATTTTGAACACTGAACAAGTTACATAGTGCTGCTTTAAAGCAAAGACTATTTTCTCATTGCCTGCAATCTAACGTTTTCTTAAACAAAAATTGCTTTACTGGTAAATGATTAAGTAGGGGACTTGCTGGCAAATTGTTAGACACTGTCTGTGTGAGGTGTTGGTGGTCTAGGAGTTGGTCTAAAGATGATCTTTTTCTGCTGTTCCAAACAAACATTCCTAGAGCTCAAGCATTCTATCACATGATGGCGTATGCATTGTAGAAAAAGCATGCGTGAACTTACGCCATTGTTGTTTACAACAGAGGAAAGGACTTGTGTGCAAAAATTGGTATCATTGCATTGTAATGTCAAGTTATTTTAAACAGCATTTCTTACTGGTGTCAACCTGCTGGTGATGGCATTTGGTTTGCACACACATCTTACAGAAGTCTTACAGTTTTGAGTGAGTACATATGAATGAATTTCAGTTCTGTTGTCTTTGACTCAGTTACTGCTACAGTGCAACTGGTGAGTGGTGTACAACCAGTGTGCTTATACCACAAATGTTTTTATATTGCATTGTTTATTCTCTTGACAAACATCAGACATTTGTCAACAGCCTTACTGTAGTGCCAAGGTGGAGATTGGAGAATATTGAAATATGGGTATTCTGATCTGTGCTGAAGGCCCGCGAGCGGTATAATTAACGACTCAGTAGCTCGCTCTTGTGGATTTTAATTGAGGTTATACTTGAAATGAACTAATAGCTTTGAAGTGTGCAATCAATCCTGACCGAATGCCTAGCTCGTACTTTTTTTCCAAAATCAACCACAGTTTATAATCACTCTATTATGTGTCCACCATATTAAACGTAAGCTTCATGCCACATATTCATATTAAGCATAATTCATGCCACAGTTCTTCTAGCTTGTGGACAGTTTGCAACATATGCTACATTGGCTCTTTGTGGAACAGTCCCACCTCACTGATTATACAGGTGGAAGAACTGATTTTACATTTTATAATGTCAGAATAGCACAAAGGAGCCGATGTTGTCTTTCATCCTCCTTTTATAGTACCTCCATCTTTGGCTGACATTACGTTCTATTAGCACAGCTGTTCAAACTGGTCTCACTTGCCAACGGCAACACCGTAACCCACCTGACACTGTCTACACTGAGGGCAGCTGTAGAGGGCCCTCATAACCACAGCCATCGTTTGAGAGAGCGTGGTTTGCTCGCGATCATATCTTGTGTGGTTTCCACAGGACAGCTTTTGAAGTGATTCAAAAAGGAGAGCTTTTGTCTGCCAGAGCTGTTTGATGTTTTATCTATCGACCCATAGTTTCTGAAATCAGCAAGGTAAACAGATCAGGCAGATGAGATTCAATGGCACAGATAACAGGAGTAAGAGATTCATGTTTTACCATCGCAAATGAACCTCTGCATTATTAGTATGTGAATCACAGGAAAGCTGAGTCAGGAAGAGGTGCCTCGGATTTAAAAGCTCCACCTTTGATCAGCGTCCTAAACCACACCAAGGCTTACCATTATTGCTTTTGAACCTTGCATTGTGATTCTTTCCCTGTAAGCTTTTTGTGCCATATTGTTATCTTAAACTTTTTAAATCTCTTATAACACACTGTTGTATTTTCTAACATCTAGACTGCTTTTTTGGACATACAGACAGAATCAAAGTTTATCTTTCAATTAATTCAATTCTTATTATTCATTCATTTGGGCTATTAATATTTGTTGAAAGTAAGACTCTCAATTGATAAAAAAAAAAATACATGGAATTTAAATTTCATTATTCACAGATGATTATATATATGCTGAGAAATTTCAAAGCCCAAATTTAAAGCTCTCTGAATTTAAAGACATTATATAATTGAAGTAAATTAGTCAATCATTGAATAGACCTATCAGAAAGGGGCTCTTGAAGTCAGTGAATTGTTGTTTTTTCTTCCTTATTACTGAATATATAGCATACAGTCCAATCCATTTTTTTCAATAAAATATACATTTCTCAGACTTTTCTTACAGGACATGTTTTTATGTTATGTCTACAATATTATTCGATTGCTGTTCTATGTGCAAATGCAGACTGATATCGTTGGTCAGTGCATTGTATCTTGCATTGCTGTGCAGTTTGTATCCTTGCAGACTCTCATCGTATCTAATGAAAAAAAACAACTGAAGAAACTCTTGGCTCGAATTCATCTGCTTTTTTGCATGCCTCACTGCATTTGGAAAACCTGGACATTAGTGACCCCATAGGTTCTCTGTAAACTTCACAGACAGTTGAACAGCTGGGTCTACATAAAGCAAGTGTGAAGAAGACCACAACCACCAGTGGGCAGTAGAGTAGACCACTAACGTAGTACCTCAGATGTTGGTGCTTGTGAGTGAAGCTGCTTTGATTTGTCAGTGTTGCTCAAGTGTCTAAAATGTCAATTGATAATTGTACAGCTTGTACCTCGGAAGATGTCGTTGTGGCAAATCGTGACCAATTCCTTGATTATATTATACTGCAGATATTGATTACAGTCATAAAAGCACATATATGCTTGTATTTCTTTGGTCAAGAGTGCTGCAGCTGCAAAAAATGGATGTGCACCTGCAAAAGCAAAAAGGAAAGACGGAATTTTTTACAGATCTAAACGGTGCTTGCCTTATAGGAGCAGCACATAAACTAACTCTTCAATTTAGCTAGTCTTAAAGTCAGCGTTTCTGTTGGCGAGCCAGCCCTCAACTGTGGCTCACCTGGTCTCACATTCACGCTAATTAATATCCTGTGGTCATCTTTATAAATCGTTTCATTTAGAATGCAGGTGTGGGGGAAGCATTAAATAACATTGAGGTTCGCCGAGGTGTCAGTCATTTACCCTTCAGATTCCTAAAGTTGTCATGAAAATGTGTTAAAATATAAGATCCCTGTTTCGCATTAAGCCTGTATGGATGTCATCACTCACCAATGGTTGCCAGTTCCCGTCATGATGTGCTTATATTCATCCACGTTCTTGTTTTGTACAGCTGTTACTCTCATTATAATTATGCTCACATTGTTCGGTGGTACCTGCCATTGAGGCTTTGAGTTGAACCTGGCAACCACAACATCATGCTGTGGTACAAACGAGGGCCGCTTTGTATTATATGCGTGTCTTTATGTGTGTAGATGAAACTCTGGATTCTTCAGCCTTGGTACCGTACCTCGAGCTTTGGGTTCAGCAATCCCGCTCTAATTTTCCGGGAAACATTTTGAAGAGATATTTGAAAGAGAGATTGTTTTCTTCATATGTTTTATGAGTTTGTGAGTCATAGGTTTATTAGATCACAAAATACTGATCATGTCCAACTGCGTTGCCAGTACTGTACCTCCCTTCACTTGGGTTGAGCAAAAATCTGGAACACATGCTTTTGAAGTTCAAACATCAAACTTCAGCACGTTTGAGGAATGCCTTTGTGCATTTTACAGCATTTTGCCCAGCTTCAATTAGCAGCAACAATCATAACGCACCAATATTTCTTTGTCTGACCACTGATTGGTTGCTCAAATCTGACTGGTGGAATTGTTTCCTAGACTTCTGACCTTTGTTTCAGTAAATCTACATGAACCTATTCAGTTTTCTCTTAATTTGACAGCTAAAATTCCCTGTCTTCACACGACAACACGCTTTTCAGTTGCGATCTGACTTTGAAGTCCCACCTTTAAAAGAGAGCTCTTCCTTTGATAATCACTAAATCACCCACCCACCGTCCACTTTTGTGCCCATGTAACAATGAATCATTAGGTGGAATGGTGAAGAGCACAAACTCTTCTGATTTAGAGGGCTCAAGTGAACCCCAGCCAGTGGCGAGACTAATTTGTACAATGTGTCTGTCTCAATCTTTCTTTTTCTTTTCTCCTTTTCACAACTTAGATTGTGTCGGTATACAGATGTATTCATGAACACACAGAAAGAACTGTCAAAGACCACTACCTCTTTGTCAAGCTCATTGACTAAAGGCTCTATCAATCTCCAAACAGTGCTTTGACCAGCTTTAAGGATGTTTATTCCACATATATTTTCCACACAGACATTTTTTTTTCCCTCTGACAGAAAACCTACAATAATTCTCTTCAAACAGACCTCAGCAGGTTGATCCAGATGCAGTAGTGAAAGGCGGACACCTCCCAGGCTGCTTATCCAGCTCTGGACTCTTCCTTTAAAACCTTCATTTCAGTTTTAATGTGAATGCTTCATTGTTTTCAGTTACTGGTCTCAAGGTAGCATTTCCCACACTCATCTCCTCTGAACAGAATGCTGGATTCATGATGAGTAGTGTTCTTGTTGTGATTCACACACACAACACACGTCCCTCTCACAATATATTGCTTTACACATCAATCACTTTTGCCACTCAGAAATATTCATGCAATCATGCAGCATGTATCAGAGGATCTGCACAATGGTGCAGTTAGTGCTCACACTGACTGATCTAATATATAACTGAAAAGTGCTCTTGCCCACCTCTTCCAACCGAGCCAGGGACTGCTAAACGGAGCGATCAGACTAGTGAAATGAACCAGGCTTCAGGGTTTAAGATTGCCTAGTGTGAGCACTCCCTAATTATTCTCCCGCACACATGAGTCTCTACCCACCCATCAAGTGTTATCCCGCGCTGCACTGTGCTGCGTTGGGTCCCGCGATGATACAGGTCCCTAATAGAAAGGTGCCTGTTATAATGTTATGATCAAGGCTCTGGACTCCGAGTATTTTTTTTTCTATAACAAACTATAAAATATTTTCTATAAAAATGTCAATCAATCAATCAATCACCTTTATTTATATAGTGCTTTTAACAAAATACATTGCGTCAAAGCACTGAACAACATTCATTTGGAAAACAGTGTCTCAATGCAAAATGATAGTAAAAGGCAGTTCATCATTGAATTCAGTTATGTCATCTCTGTTCAGTTGAAATAGTGTTTGTTTTTACTTCCAATCAAGTCAATGATATCGCTGTAGATGAAGTGACCCCAACTAAGCAAGCCAGAGGCGACAGCGGCAAGGAACCGAAACTCCATCGGTGACAGAATGGAGAAAAAAACCTTGGGAGAAACCAGGCTCAGTTGGGGGGTCAGTTCTCCTCTGACCAGACGAAAACCAGTAGTTCAATTCCAGGCTGCAGCAAAGTCAGATTGTGCTGAAGAATCATCTGTTTCCTGTGGTCTTGTCCCGGTGGTCGTCTGAGACAAGGTCTTTACAGGGGATCTGTATCTGGGGCTCTAGTTGTCCTGGTCTCCGCTGTCTTTCAGGGCTGTAGAGGTCCTTTCTAGGTGCTGATCCACCATCTGGTCTGGATACGTACTGGATCCGGGTGACTGAAGTGACCCTCTGATCTGGACACAGACTGGATCTCGTGGCCACGGTGACCTCGGAACAAGAGAGAAACAGACAAATATTAGCGTAGATGCCATTCTTCTAATGATGTAGAAAGTACGGTGTTATGTGAAGTGTTTCCGGTTCCGGTTTACCTAATTAATGCAGCCTAAAAATCCTTTAACGGATTTGGATATTAAAAGCATATTAGTATTTTATGTGTATGCCAGGTTAAAGAGATGGGTCTTTAATCTAGATTTAAACTGCAAGAGTGTGTCTGCCTCCCGAACAATGTTAGGTAGGTTATTCCAGAGTTTAGGCGCCAAATAGGAAAAGGATCTGCCGCCCGCAGTTGATTTTGATATTCTAGGTATTATCAAATTGCCTGAGTTTTAAGAACGTAGCGGACGTAGAGGAGTATAATGTAAAAGGAGCTCATTCAAATACTGAGGTGCTAAACCATTCAGGGCTTTATAAGTAATAAGCAATATTTTAAAATCTATACGATGTTTGATAGGGAGCCAGTGCAGTGTGGACAGGACCGGGCTAATATGGTCATACTTCCTGGTTCTAGTAAGAACTCTTGCTGTTGCATTTTGGACTAGCTGTAGTTTGTTTACCAAGCGTGCAGAACAACCACCCAATAAAGCATTACAATAGTCTAACCTTGAAGTCATAAATGCATGGATTAACATTTCTGCATTTGACATTGAGAGCATAGGCCGTAATTTAGATATATTTTTGAGATGGAAAAATGCAGTTTTACAAATGCTAGAAACGTGGCTTTCTAAGGAAAGATTGCGATCAAGTAGCACACCTTGGGTTCTAACTGATGACGAAGAATTGACAGAGCAACCATCAAGTCTTAGACAGTGTTCTAGGTTATTACAAGCAGAGTTTTTAGGCCCTATGATTAACACCTCTGTTTTTTCTGAATTTAGCAGTAAGAAATTACTCGCCATCCAATTTTTTATATCGACTATGCATTCCATTAGTTTTTCAAATTGGCGTGTTTCACCAGGCTGCGAGGAAATATAGAGCTGTGTATCATCAGCATAACAGTGAAAGCTAACACCATGTTTCCTGATGATATCTCCCAAGGGTAACATATAAAGCGTGAAGAGTAGCGGCCCTAGTACTGAGCCTTGAGGTACTCCATACTGCACTTGTGATCGATATGATACATCTTCATTCACTGCTACGAACTGATGGCGGTCATATAAGTACGATTTAAACCATGCTAATGCACTTCCACTGATGCCAACAAAGTGTTCAAGTCTATGCAAAAGAATGTTGTGGTCAATTGTGTCAAACGCAGCACTAAGATCCAATAAAACTAATAGAGAGATACACCCACGATCAGATGATAAGAGCAGATCATTTGTAACTCTAAGGAGAGCAGTCTCAGTACTATGATACGGTCTAAATCCTGACTGGAAATCCTCACATATACCATTTTTCTCTAAGAAGGAATATAATTGTGAGGATACCACCTTTTCTAGTATCTTGGACAGAAAAGGGAGATTCGAGATTGGTCTATAATTAACAAGTTCTCTGGGGTCAAGTTGTGGCTTTTTTATGAGAGGCTTAATAACAGCCAGTTTGAAGGTTTTGGGGACATATCCTAATGACAATGAGGAATTAATAATGGTCAGAAGAGGACCTATGACTTCTGGAAGCACCTCTTTTAAAAGCTTAGATGGTATAGGGTCTAACATACATGTTGTTGGTTTAGATGATTTAACAAGTTTATACAATTCTTCCTCTCCTATAGTAGAGAATGAGTGGAACTGTTCCTCAGGGGGTCTATTGTGCACTGTCTGATATGATACGGTAGCTGACGGCTGAATGGTTGAAATTTTATCTCTAATAGTATCGATTTTGGAAGTAAAGTAGTTCATAAAGTCATTACTGTTGTGGTGTTGGGAAATGTCAACACTTGTTGAGGCTTTATTTTTCGTTAATTTAGCCACTGTATTGAATAAATACCTGGGGTTATGTTTGTTTTCTTCTAAAAGAGAAGAAAAGTAATCAGATCTAGCAGTTTTTAATGCTTTTCTATAGGATATGCTACTTTCCCGCCAAGCAATACGAAATACCTATAGTTTTGTTTTCCTCCAGCTGCGCTCCATTTTTCGGGCTGCTCTCTTTAGGGTGCGAGTATGCTCATTATACCATGGTGTCAAACTGTTTTCCTTAACCTTCCTTAAGCGTAAAGGAGCAACTGTATTTAAAGTGCTAGAAAAGAGAGAGTCCATAGTTTCTGTTACATCATCAAGTTGTTCTGAGGTTTTGGATATGCTAAGGAATTCGGATACATCAGGAAGATAACTTAAAAAGCAGTCTTTTGTGGTAGAAGTGATGGTTCTTCGATACTTGTAACAAGAAGTAGAATTTACAATTTTGGCTATATGAAGTTTACACAGAACTAAATAATGATCTGAGATATCATCACTTGGCTGAATAATTTCAACACTATCAACATCAATTCCATGTGACAGTATTAAATCTAGAGTATGATTTCGACAATGAGTAGGTCCTGAAACATGTTGTCTAACACCAATTGAGTTCAGAATGTCTATAAATGCTGATCCCAATGCATCTTTTTCATTATCGACATGGATATTAAAATCACCAACTATTAAGACTTTATCTGCAGCCAGAACTAACTCGGATGTAAAATCACCAAACTCTTTAATAAAGTCTGTATGGTGCCCTGGTGGCCTGTATACAGTAGCCAGTACAAACATAACAGGGGATTTATCATTAACATTGGTTTCTCTGGATAATGTTATATGAAGCACCATTGTCCTGGCAGTGACAAATACCTTGTTTTGTATTTAATTTAATTACATTAATGCTAAGTTAAGATTTACAATAAATATTTTAACTGCTACTATGTAAAAGGAATACTCCTGAAAAAAGGAACCTTATTTGATTACAGCGTTTGCCATCCATATGTTATTACACTTTTGTTCATATAGCAGTACTTTTGAATGCATAATAAGTTTTATGCATAACAATGCGATTAATCGCAGACAATCATGTAATTACTCAAGATTAAAAATTTTAAGGTAAAAATATTATTTCCTGAATAATAATAAGGACGGGAAAGCATAATTACAAAGAAAATAAAACCATACTAAGTTTGGTATAATATATATATATATATATATATATATATATATATATATATATATATATATATATATATATATATATATATATAATTATTATTATTATTATTATTTTTTTTTTTTTTTTTTTTTGAAAACTAAAGTGTACATTTAAAAAAAAAAACTTATTTTAACACACAGGGGAAAAAGTTGCATTGTAAAGAGGACCTCTTAAGGCCATCACAACTGTGTCAAGGTCAATACGTTTCCTAAAATTTCAAATAAAATGTTAACTTGTCAACTTGAAATATTGAGTTCAAGTTATAAAATATCTTGTGATGTGATTTCCAAAAATGTAATGCTATTTCTGAATTATTGATTCATGATATTGGTGAAGAATATCATCAATATAATGTTTTGAAAATAGTGATTAAGATATGTACACTCTTAATTTATGTATTGAAGCTACAAATACAATGTTTTTACCTTTAATTTCTTGTTTAGAACAAATGGCATTTTAACATTGCTGGAATTTAGGAATAAGGAATTTAACATTTTGTTAAAAACTTACATTTTCAATACAAGTCATATTAAACCGATATTGAATACAAGTGGAATTTGGCACATGCATTTTAAAGTAGATATAAAAAAACTTTCATTATTTTGGAAACTATTATTTGTTACTTATCCACATACAAAGAGGTTAGATAATGATGTTTTGGATTATGGTTATAAATGATCATTTAGATTGTACATACATAGACATAAAGCTTATTTTGTTGTTTTATGACCCTTCGGAGGAGATCTAAATCTGTTTGTTATCATTTCATTGCATGTGTCAAAAGGACACAAACAACTTTTCGTAGTTCCTTCTAGCTAAACCCAAGTGTGTATTTTCTTACTGGCCGAAACTCAGCAAGCCTTTTTGGGCTTAGGATCCGTTTATAAACTCGTAAACTCTCAACGTGAAGTACAGTCCAACTAATCCTAACTCTGAGAGAGTGTTTATATCAAGGATAAAACAATGAGGAAACGGGATGTGATTGCCTGCATTATATTATCAAAGGAGAGTGTGGTCCATGTGGGAAGAGTGAGATGCCATTATTGTATGTTGTTGTTGGCTGAGACGGGCCCCTAAACTCTGTTCTGCTTTAGGGCCAAATGGTAACAGTTGTGAGGAATTGCGGTGGCAGCGAACACTCATTGTCGCACCCCAGGAGGAGAAATTAGCCCAGTTAGTTGCAGAGAATTAACACGCTGCCCCAGTAGTGACTGAACCAGCAAGGAAAAACAAGCAGAACTTTAAACAGAGCAGTGGGAAGCATTCCTTCAATAACACACTCATGCAGGAATACACATCCATGCAAGCATGCATCCATCACACTACAGCCCCCTTGTATTTATAGTCCCCTTTCACAACTCATTCCTTAGAGAAAATGTGCCTATTCTACAACAATTCCTCTCATCACAGTGGTTGACACAGGTTACTCACCTTTTCAGTGGATGTCAGTGGTAGGAAAAAAACGCAGTGCTCCCGTCTGTATTACCTCTTAAGCTTTCTTTACATCACTTAGCACAAATTCATATTATTATATCAAAGCAGCACACATATTAACAAAATACAGTAGTCACAGTGTCAGCTTAAGCAGTGCTTTGTATTTTGGTGTTTTTTTTGGTGTTTTTGGCAGATAGAGTGTGTTAAACTCTACGTTGGTTCAAACCTAAAAGACTTTTGTTAGTCTTTGAAACACACAAAAAAAATATATATATATTTTAATGAAAATATATTTCTGAGAGAGTCTATTGCACCAAAACGTCTTTTCAACTTATGAAAGTGAACCAAAAGTTCATGAAGACATCTAAAACTAATCCATATCAGTTGAGCAGTTTAATAAAAGTCTTTAATCTGATAGCAACAAATAAATAGAGCACATAAAAATGGTCAAGAGCAACTCGACTGCTCTTGTTTGATGGGCAAGAACAAACCTCATTAGTTCTTTCAGAATCCCCAACGTTCTTACGTGACACAAGAAGAAATCTAAGAGAATTTATCAGTGATTATTTGTGAATGAAAGTATAAATGAAATCTTTTTTTAAAAAAGGTAATTGTGTTTAGGTTTAGAAGACTTGGATTAAACCGCTGGATCCAAATAGGTTACTTTTATGGTCTTCTTATTAACTTTTTGGAGGTTTTCAAAGATGATCAAAAGTCCTATTTGTCCCTTAACATTTGGATGGAAATATGGTCCATGTTTTCATGTAAATTCAATTTTATGAAAAGAAAAATAATTTCCAATTGTCAGTTCCTGATAATCATTTTACAATTTATGGCTGTTTTTCAAGGAAATACTCAGTGTTGTAAAGAAGTCACTTTATGGTTTTTACACAGCCACAGGTATGTTACTCAGCAGATACAATGTCAGTTTGAAAGCACAATGCCAGTCTGCTGTGCAATTATGCTCTGTTTACGAGAGATAAATCAATGCTTTTAGTTCCATTAATTTGTGTCTTCATTCAGTAGCTATATTGGAGGTGTTCAGTGACTATTGGGATGAATAACTGAATGTTTTGCACTGTCATCCACATTGGTGTGGACAGCATGGCTGTCTGGATCTCTTTACTGCAGACAGGCATGTGCCATGCAGCCCAGCAGGCTCTTCTGCGGCAGCGACGGCTTTGCAGGAAAAGGGGGGTGCGAATTTCTCAGGGTGACATATTTTTCATGACAGGCTCCCGGGTAGAGTCAGACTTCCTGTGGGGTACGCCGTGTGAGAGGGGCACATTTCTCCCATAGAGCTGTTATAGATCCCAGCCCCATAGAAATGTTTTCCTGTGACCCAGACACGTGAGCAGACAGATCTTGTACTGTGCACAGCAGTAGAGAGGATTCCTTTTAGTGATGTTATTCTTTTGAATCTGCTCAATCAATGTTTCTGTAGGTTGCTTTAAGTCAGCAGGTTGCACCAAGAAATTGTTCCAACAGCTGATAAAGACATCACAGTAATCCACTAGTAATTGATGTGACTCCATGCTTTCAATTATATATATATTAATAATACTAATATTTTTACCAAAATTAAGCTGTGTTGCGATCTCATGATAAATTAAACCAGTCATAGTAAAGTTCTTTGACGACAAGCCAGCTCTCTAAATGTCCTTATTGTGTGAACAAAATAAACACAGAAATAGACCAAATGTGTTATCTGGGAAGCGATAATTACATAATTTTACCCCTTCAAAACAATTTAGGCTAAAACCGAAAATGTAGTTTTGGCATATTGTTTTGGAATGGTAAGTAGTAGTTGTATATTGGGTAATTATCAAAAGGCACAATACATTTCCTGTGATGTTTAAACATCACCTGTAAGATGAGAGCAGCCACAATTCAGCATTTATTGTAGGAACCTCTTAACAGTAGGGAACAGCTCAAATACTTTCTGCTTGTACTGTAAGTGAGGCACGAGATCAGCCCATAGCGTGAGACATGTTCTGATAACAGAGACTAATTTATAGAAAACAGATTTTAATGCAGAGGATTCTCTCCAGTGAGTCACTGCTGGAAGATTCTGGTTTGGGAATTGAGCAGGAACGCTGGAATTGTTTGCTGTAAGCTGAGAGAGACAGACAGAGTGGGAGAGAGCTGGCAGAGAGGACAGGACACGGATTGTCAACATCCACCCTTCCTTTGCAGACCGCCTCTCAGAAGGATTTGCAGTGACTTTTTCAAGCGATTGGCAGTTAGCGCCTGGAAAGGCGGCTCAGGTCCAAAGCAAATCACTCCTCTCTATTATTCCCAGAATCGGAAGTGTCCCATTCCACATTACAAGCAGGTACGGAAATGGACCTGTTAACTGCTTTGGTTCGTCCTCGTGTAAAGCATCTGGCAGCAAATGAAAGCTAATCATGACCGGTTGTTTAGAGAAAGACGCTTGCTCTAATGGGTCTGGAGGTGGGGCGGCCAGAAGTGTTTGAGATGATGGCGGGATGGTGAGAAAGAAAAAGCATACATGAGGTCATATGCAAGAACATCTGTGTATGATTGGTGTCTCTCTCTGAGGGCTCACGTTTTTACAGCATCACGTGTAGTGTGGACATTAGGATATCCTCAAAAATTTGGTGGTGTTTGTGGGCCAAATTTTACACTTCTGTCCCTCATGAATGCATCCAACGGTCATGAACGAACATCTTCTAGTAAGTATTGTTTTAGGTCTAGCATAGAACGTAGTCACATCTTGATATGAGACAAGTGCAGTTTAAGTCAAGTCATGATGGGAGCTTTATCTAAATGTATATTTCTTATAATGCCTTCTCTATTGCTTTGTGTTTTGTACTGGATGAGACAAAATATCACTTTACCAAGAAGCCAAAATAAAGTTTTGTTTTGAACATTGGATTCACAATTTTCTGTAAAGCTGCTTTGAAACAATGTGTATTGTGAATATATTTATATATATACTAAATATATTTGACTTAAAAAATGAGAATTAATTAATGGGTCAATGACATGACAATCTTTTTTCTTTTTTCTTTTTTTTTTAACAGATCTATTAATTTGTACAAAAGTACATGAAAAAAAATGCAGTTCATTCACAGAGAAGTCATGTGGTATGGATCCCCAAAAATATCAGGAAATTCGACCTTTTTTGACAAATATTATTTGGATTTTATATTTCATTATAAAACATTTTTGTAAATGATTCAGATGTATATACGGCCATGTATTTACTGCATAAAAAAAAAAAAAAACGTTTTTCTTGAAAATAGTGCAGTATAAAAAAAATTTCTTTGAAACTAACAAGCAAAGTACATTTCTAAGAACTATTTTAAACTAGAATTTTAAAATAGGGTTTCCTTTTTCTTTAATGCAAACACCTTTATTTGTGATTGACCCACACACATTTTCATTTCGTGCACACTCTATTTGAGTTTGTGTGTGTGTGAATACACATTGTCCAATGATCAATAATGTGGGTTTAAAGGTTTATTCAGTATAATAGCACTTTAAATAAACAGCCCTTGCTTGGGACAGACTCCGCTTTATTATATGGCTGATAGTTGCAGCCTTAGCCAGAAAAGGCAGCTGTCATATATCTGCACAAACACCGAGTTCGGAAATGGAGAATTATGTCACTGGAATGACAGGCTTGTGTGAGGGGAACCGGCAGGCAGGCCTGTTGTCCCATGAGTCCACTGCTGCCAGTAAAGAGTTACCGAACTGTTATGAGACTGAAGCTAACTCTTACCTTATGTTTGGGGCATTTGCTTCTGTTTTTCTTTGACACTCTTAAATACTTTGTCTGTCATTATGTGTCTCTTCTCCTGCATTAGTTTGCTTTATGTCTCCTCCAGTTGATGCTTTTCATTGTCTACATGATTTTTGTGGCTTTGTCCGCAGTTGTGGTCTCTGGACCCCCTGGTGGACATGCTAATTTTCTCTTACCACACGCATGGCTTCAAGTTAAGCCATATGTGACACAGTTCTTTACTTCTGAGGTCTTATGCTTGAATCAACATGGGTGTGCAGCTTTGACGGTCTGGGCTCAAGTAAATAGTGTCCTTTGAGGAATGTTATGGGTTCAATCCCCAAAAAAAAATGTTTTACCATCACATTGTTCTAAACTGATTTATTTATTTGTTTATTTTTTGCGTGTGAAACAAAAAGTATTACAAACGTGGTAGTGCAGCCAGAGAAACATACTAAATCAATGTCAGTATTGACTGAAAATCTTGACATCCACTAAACAGCTCTCCTTTGGGTTTATTAGGGGTGCTCCGATCACGATCGGCCGATCGTTAATGTGCATCTCGTCAGTAAAGCTTGTTCTCTAATCAGCCGTTAATTCCATCAGGTGCGTGATTTCACATAGAGCAGCTGTTACTACACAGAGCCGTTGTTAACTGAGAAGATGCGCCAAAAAACGCTGAAAATGAAGTGGATTTGCGCATCTTCTCTATTAACAACGGCTCTGTGTAGTAACAGCTGCTCTATGTGAAATGATGCGCATGACGATCGGCCGATCGTGATCGGAGCAACCCTAGTGTTTATGAGAGTAGAACCTTCTCATTAGAGTAGAAGTAGAGATGTCCAGTTGTGTAGTTATAGAGGATGGCATTAGCAACAGCAATGGTCAAGGGTATATATATATAAAGGTATAATTAAGAAATATAATAAATGTAATGTAAAATAAATTTTAAATGAAATGATATAACTTTCACTTATTCTTTGCTTGGAGCCAATCATGCGACTGTCTATTGGTCGAACATCTGTTCACTATACAATTGTACATGTCAGAGTAAACAATCTTAAAAATTGTTACATTGTGAAGGATGTAACTTCTACACGTATGCTAGTGTTTCCGTCCTCCTTATTCACACTTGTTTAGATTAATGGAAATGAATGGAACACCAAAGTCTGCTTTGACCACACATTCACCCATGTTAAAATGCATTTCCAAATACGCCTTGATCTGCGGGTCTTAATAGTATTTTGTTTCCGTTGGTGTTTTAAGTTCTTGATTTATATCTTTTTGTATCTATCAGCTGACATGACACATTATATATAACCTTTGGTCTTTCCGTTCTTTCCACCAATAACAGTAATGCTGTGAGTGACGGCTGTTTTGGCTTCTGTATCAGAGTCTGAAATGTGTTGGGGATTCTTCTTCATCAGGCTTCATCAAAACAGCTTGTTGCACAGTGGAGCAAGGCTTATTTGAGTTGGCAGGCTGATGGCAGCAAGCAGAAGCAAAAACGAACAACTTCCCGTTTCTACTGAATTACATCCAGCTCACTGCTGCTAGGTATTGAAAATCTGTCAGTAAGCTCCTCGTTTTCACAGTCGTGGTTTCTGTTCAAATGTGGGTTCTGCTCTACCTCAAAGTCCACATACAGGTCAACCTGTTCACTCTCTCTCCTTTTTATCTTTAACAATTTTCTCATTAATCTCTTTTTCATTCCGGTTCATTCTTTCCTTTTATTTCTCGCTGTCTGCTTTATTTCTTTCACTCATTCTCTCCACTCTGGAAAGAGCCTTTCAGCAAGGTTAGTGTTTTTAGAGGAGAGCGGAGGGAAGCCACACAGCTAGATATGCACCAAAGCCAAACGCGCAATTAACTTCCTATTAAATCATATCGTATTGGACGTATTCTGTAATGATCCATGGTATTTTGTGCTTAAGTTAACTTTTTTTCTTTTCATTTTGTCACATGCTGCATTTTTTCCCTTTGCAGTTTATGGTCTGCTCATTTCAGCTTCTGAAAGAAAATGAGAAGATTCCGTTCAGATGGTAGTCTTCTCAAGTGTGTGATACAAAGTTAATGTACCAATGCGCATAATAGATTGAGACTTAAAAATGGCTTTGGAAAGTCTCAAAGGATTCTCAGCAAACTCAGTCAAAGCTCTGAACTCAGCACACTGCATCATGAACACTAGAGGCAAAGTGGAACATACAAGTTGGTATCCCATGTTGCATGTAGGTGATAGATATTAAAACTAAACAATATTAAGGCGATTTTTATCCATAAAATGTTCTGTTTCTCAATAAAATAGTCTAAGCACATAGATTCAGAGGTAAGCTAATTTTTAGATTAAAAAAAAAGATTAACTATGCAAATGATGATTCAGATGGTTAGTTAGTCTAATAAAGTAGCACAGGTCTAGTGATGTAATATAACAGTATAATGCTAACTTTGAGACCCACTTTATATTAAGTGACCTTAACTACTATGTACTTACATTTTAATTAATAATTTAGTACAATTTACTTATTGTGTACATGTTTTTACATTGTACTTAATTTTTTAAAAAATACATGTAATTACATCTGTATTCAATTTCTGTAATTACATTTATAATTACACTGTTGACCCATACTTTACACCTTAACCCACCCTTAAACTTACCCATACCTCCAACCCTCTCCCTAACCTTACCCCTATCCCACCTCAATAGCAGCAAAAGTGTTTTACAATACAATATGAACACAATAAGTACATTGCACTTACTTTTTTATGTACGTACATAGTAGTTAAAGCCACCTAATATAAAGTGGGACCAAACTTTGAATTGTAGAATTTTTCTATACTTTTTTTTTTTTACTGGTTGATTACAGGTATTCTTAATTGAATGTCCAGTTTTAGTTTCAGTAAAATCTAGTTTGTTAAATGTCATATTTGTGACATATTGTGACATATTGTGTACTCTTCTGTCTCTTTCTACTTTCACATGAATAGAATTCTTAATAGCACAGTGAGTGTGGAAGTGTAGCATTCATCAGAAAGAGTGACACTGTGTCTATATTTTTTTCCAGATTTGTTACATTTTCTCCCAGGTAGAAGAAGTGGGTTCTAAACTTCCCTACCTCACCCTACTACATCCAGGAAATCTGAAACAGTTTTTGTTTGATTGCTTTAGTAGTTTAATTTAAGTACTAATCGTTGGTCCAAGCAACAAAGCTGTTGGAATCAGTTGTGTTTGTACTGATTTTCTTCTTTCTCTGTGTTTATTTCTATTTTATTTCTGCTGTAAAACAGTTTGTCAGAGACCATAAATCGCAGAGACCCCAAAATCAGTAGTACAGTGTACACTGTGTTCATATATATACTATGGACACTATAAAAAGCAAATTTACACTTTTGCAATAACTCTAATACCACTTGGACTCAAATAAAAATATATTTATTTCCTCCGAACCCTTGCTTTGAATTAAATGGTTATATGGAACCTAATATCTTATATACATTTTAAAAGTATTTACCTAGAAAAGTTTTTTTTTTTTTTCTTTCTTCAAACTCAGCCCTGATTTCTAAGACATTTCATATGTATTGTCTAGAGATGGTAAATGTTAACAGGTTTATCAAATAATTTCACAAAAACAAGTCTTTATTTAAGTTTGTTTTGATGAGACTGCTAATGACTGAATAAGATCTTCGCAAAGTAAACATTTGTTAGACATAGTCAAAGGATGCAAGCGTTTGATCAAGAAAGTAAAAATTGTGGTTCATATTTTTCTTGGTTTAATGCCATGTTGAACTTTACAGCACTCTAAAGATTCCAAATTTCACCAATTTTTATGGAACTAGGGGGCGCTATAACTTAAGAAAAACCTCAGAACTGTGCAACTGTGATCAGAGGTCTTGATCCACAACAGTTGTATCCACACGGTCTGTTCTTTCAAATTTTCCAATTGTGGTCCAATCTGCTTGGACACAAGTTATTGCCACTTGTGGCTTTATTGTAGCAGTAGTTCCACAGATGTCAGCAAACATAGACATACTAATACAGTCAGGAAGGCCTCAGATGGTGTGCGGTTTAGCCACAGCTACTAGCTGACACCAACCACACATTTCTGGCCACTATAAATCGCCCCCACACACCACAAAATGATGGCAGGAGAATACTTTCACATGGCGCGTGCTGCACTCTTTCTCTCTCTAGGATCATGTACTAAACAATTTTTGATGTTTTATATTGCATTTGCAAGTCTTGGAAGTAATTACGAATGATGAGCCTTGGTTTGTTGTGTGTTTCAGAGATCATTGATGACCTTGCTCAGCTTGTGGACAAGACGGACAGTCGCATCAAAAACGAGACGCACAGAGTCAAGCTGTTGGACACAAAGTCTGCTTCCTGTGGTGAGTGTTCTGCCTCAGTGCAGTAACTGTAGCCCTGGGTTTATGTACTCCGCTTCAAGAGCTCGGCAACAATAAGCCTGTCCATCATTCAGATTTATGGCTATCTCTCTCTCTCTATCTCTCTCTCTCTCTGTCCCTTCTCTCCTCCCTATTGCTTCTAGTGCGATCTGCAGAACTGAAAGGATTTAAGCCTACTGCATGTAAATGGCAAATTCAGATCTTCATCTTATGGTCTGTGTCAGATCTGTGTGTTTGTTATTGGAGTGGCAGTAAAGTTGGGATCAGGCTAGACATTTAGAAAGGTCATTTAAACATATTTCTGGAAAGTTCTGCAAGATATTACAGTATTTAACATCTCTATACTTCAGAGTACTTTCTTCTGTGGTGTCAATTTGTCAGTCTGTTGTTTTTTTTTTTTTTCAACCACGTACCTCACAGTCAGAGAAACACTGTGCGTTCTACACAGTCCGTGTTTGTGGGGAAAAATGCCAAAAGGTGACAGAACAGGTGTCATTCTTCTATTTATAGGCAGAAAAATCCATTCAGGAATAACTTGACTGTACAGTCAGCTGTATATGATAAGAGGATGTGCAATGCAATGCTAGAGCCTTTATGTGAGCAAGATGTGTGCTGCATTTGTCTCGAATATGCAAATAAGAACGTCAAGCCAGGGTTTATGAAAATTACGGATTATTTGTTAACTCCGGGGTAAATAATATGCATTGTGAAACGTGAAGCAAGATAACCCAGGATTCTATTTAATCCTGGGTTTAAAATGACCCTCTACTGACTAGTTCAAGTGTAAAAAAGCCCTTTTATAACTCTGATCTCAAGACTTCAGAAGACATATAATAATAATATAGTCTTCCACAGAGGAGGAGTTATTATATATCATTTATTTCTTTTTGAAGCTTCGAAAGCTCCGGTCTGCATTTATTGTAAATGGAGGAAAAAGAACGAACAGCACAGTATTTAGCTTGCCTTGTATACAGTATTGTTCAAAATAATAGCAGTACAATGTGACTAACCAGAATAATAAAGGTTTTTCGTATATTTTTTTATTGCTACGTGGCAAACAAGTTACCAGTAGGTTCAGTAGATTCTCAGAAAACATATGAGACCCAGCATTCATGATATGCACGCTCTTAAGGCTGTGCAATTGGGCAATTAGTTGAATTAGTTGAAAGGGGTGTGTTAAAAAAAATAGCAGTGTGGCATTCAATCACTGAGGTCATCAATTTTGTGAAGAAACAGGTGTGAATCAGGTGGCCCCTATTTAAGGATGAAGCCAACACTTGTTGAACATGCATTTGAAAGCTGAGGAAAATGGGTCGTTCAAGACATTGTTCAGAAGAACAGCGTACTTTGATTAAAAAGTTGATTAGAGAGGGGAAAACCTATAAAGAGGTGCAAAAAATGATAGGCTGTTCAGCTAAAATGATCTCCAATGCCTTAAAATGGAGAGCAAAACCAGAGAGACGTGGAAGAAAATGGAAGACAACCATCAAAATGGATAGAAGAATAACCAGAATGGCAAAGGCTCAGCCAATGATCACCTCCAGGATGATCAAAGACAGTCTGGAGTTACCTGTAAGTACTGTGACAGTTAGAAGATGTCTGTGTGAAGCTAATCTATTTTCAAGAATCCCCCGCAAAGTCCCTCTGTTAAAAAAAAGGCATGTGCAGAAGAGGTTACAATTTGCCAAAGAACACATCAACTGGCCTAAAGAGAAATGGAGGAACATTTTGTGGACTGATGAGAGTAAAATTGTTCTTTTTGGGTCCAAGGGCCACAGGCAGTTTGTGAGACGACCCCCAAACTCTGAATTCAAGCCACAGTACACAGTGAAGACAGTGAAGCATGGAGGTGCAAGCATCATGGATATGGGCATGTTTCTCCTACTATGGTGTTGGGCCTATTTATCGCATACCAGGGATCATGGATCAGTTTGCATATGTTAAAATACTTGAAGAGGTCATGTTGCCCTATGCTGAAGAGGACATGCCCTTGAAATGGTTGTTTCAACAAGACAATGACCCAAAACACACTAGTAAACGGGCAAAGTCTTGGTTCCAAACCAACAAAATTAATGTTATGGAGTGGCCAGCCCAATCTCCAGACCTTAATCCAATTGAGAACTTGTGGGGTGATATCAAAAATGCTGTTTCTGAAGCAAAACCAAGAAATGTGAATGAATTGTGGAATGTTGTTAAAGAATCATGGAGTGGAATAACAGCTGAGAGGTGCCACAAGTTGGTTGACTCCATGCCACACAGATGTCAAGCAGTTTTAAAAAACTGTGGTCATACAACTAAATATTAGTTTAGTGATTCACAGGATTGCTAAATCCCAGAAAAAAAAAAATGTTTGTTCAAAATAGTTTTGAGTTTGTACAGTCAAAGGTAGACACTGCTATTTTTTTGAACACACCCCTTTCAACTAATTGCCCAATTGCACAGCCTTAAGAGCGTGCATATCATGAATGCTGGGTCTTGTTTGTTTTCTGACAATCTACTGAACCTACTGGTAACTTGTTTGCCACGTAGCAATAAAAAATATACTAAAAACCTTGATTATTCTGGTTAGTCACATTGTACTGCTATTATTTTGAACAAAACTGTATGTGTTTGGAACAACAATGAAATGATGACAGAAATTTCATTCATGGGTGAACGGTTCCTTTAATTGTGTTTTCTGTGATGAAACCAATGACTGCAGCCGCTCAGATTTCTCAAGTTTTGTGCACGCCAACCATGCCAGGAACGCTTAAACAATTTCACATGTGGTAAATGTTGAAGCATGTCCGCATACTCGAGCAGCAGACACAAAATATCGGTCTTCATTAAGCCCTTCATTAAAGGAACACTCCCCCCAAAAATCCTTGGATTATTTACTCACCTTCATGTTAGTATTTCCGCAGAATGTCTTAAGTTGCTCTCTTCTTTCCTGCGAAAGCGAACAGTGATCAGGGGTTGTCAAACCTGATGCATCTGGACTGTATCACATAGGATTTTAGTTATAAAATATTTTTTGAATAACTGAAATTTTACACACACAGCTATCATATGGCTTCCAAGCCTTACTGTACATACTGTAGCTGTTTGCATTTCCTTTTTTTCCTGTATCTTGACAGCTCCTGTTCACAGTATTCTATATATATTGTATAGTATTCAAAGAGCAGCTTAAACATTCTGCTAAAGATCTCAATTTTCCGCAGAAGTAATCAAGTCATGATTCATCTCCTGTTTTGTTCCATGGAGGAGAGTATGTCATAATTATTTGAAGCAACATGATGGTGAGTAAATGTTGGCATATGCTCAATTTTGGGTGAGCGAACCCTGTAATTTGGGGGACGCAAGATGTTCTACAAAGCTCCTCTCTCTACAAACCTTTTTGGTGTCACGGTTTATACTCCTGAACATGGCATCATTTCATTTTGTCATTACTGTTGACAGTAGAACTTTTATTTACAGGAATTTTCTGTAGCTCAGATTTTCAAGGTGTTATTTATTAAATTTGCTCTTCATAGAAGATGTGGAATTGATCATGAATTATTTTTTATTATGTTCATTTGCATGTGAAGGATGTGAATAATAAAACCATTAACTTCTCTACAGTGGGAGCAAGTTTCACTACATCACTCCTAATTGTCCTTTAAAGATCCATCTTGACTTTTTCTCTGAAATAAATGCATTGCTGCGATCGGTCCTGCTTCTCTAATGTCACACATAATTCCATTTGTTTGTCCAGAGGACTTTGTTTGCAGATCCCAGAGCTGGAGTTTTGCATTCCTTCACTTTCTCGCTCCTTTATTTCTCTACCCCTCTTCTTCTCGTCCCGCGTCTGCTTTTAACACTTAACCATATTCATGTATTCTGTGAGGGGGGTGAAGGAGGGGTTGATGAATGGAAAAATTCCTCACTGCCTTGTCGTCCGTACCCCACTTTTTTTTTCTTTTTCTTTTTCTTTTTGTCTTTCAGCTTTCGTTCCCTGACTCACTTCACTCCTCACGTTTCCCAACTTTGTTTGACACTTTTCTTTGTCTTGTGGAAAGAAAATGTTGAAAAAATAACATGCCACAACATTTTTTTTTAAATCTCTCCAGCCGTCTGATCATTGTCTCCTGTGGCCACACAAGGTTTATACAGTATGTCTCTGCTGTATTTGTCTTATTTTCGGACTGTATGGTTTGCTTTATGCTGTATGTTCTAGAAGAGGATATTTTACCTATAACATCAGTTGTTCTGTTGTATCTGTAAGTGTCTACTCATTTTCTTTCTATTGTCTATTTGAGATGAGTTTATTCCTGTTTATTCCAAGGTTTTGGTGTGTTATATCTGTACCCTCAACATTTGAATGTTAGTGTATAGATATAGACCATATGGCTTCCGCTTAGAATACACCCAAAACATTTTTACATCAGAAATGTTGACTTGGTACTGCAGTCAAATGCAAAAAAAAAAATTAGAAATTAAAAATAGTCCGAACGAGTCATCATATTGTAATGTATGAAGTCTGATGTTATTTCATTCGTGTAATTAGTTTTTAATTTGTTTATATTCCACAGCCAAATACTTTACAACCATCCTCTTTGGAAAGACGAAAAAGAAAAAAAGGGCTATTAGGAACAGCATTGACAGGCAGATGAAAATGATCTGGTCAGAGAATTATTGAGTAAAATAAAGTTCAGGAAAAACTTGTTTTGTTCAGTGTTCAGGCCCCTGGTTCTGACAAGCTGAAGTTTGGGGGCTGTTTACACAACGTTTTCAGGCAAAACTGGGAAAATTGTATGTGTTTGGCCTGTTCATTTACTCGACAACAGCGTTTTGGGGACTGAAAACGTTTATATTTATTGAAATTGGTTTCAAAGTGCAAGTTTTTGAAAATACCCACCGTTATCGTTTCCATGTAAACACCCAAAATGGTAATCTTTAAAAATGGTGACGGCATGCGCGAGCATATGTAGACGTGTGCAGTACGTGTCGATATTAAAGGCAAGCGCGAACAAACATAAACAACAGTAGCAGAGTACATGGTACTGCTGTTGCTGCTCAAGAGTTTAGCATAGTGTGGATTTACTTCACCAATATAACAATATCCTCACCTCCCAACTGCAGGCCTGGCATAGGTAATGCAGCGTTTTTGGCCGTTTTCACAGATATTTGAAAACGCAAATCATTTTGAAAACATTGTGTATAAGTGAAACTTAAAAAAAAAAAAATGCAAGGGAAATACTTTTCTGTTTTTGACTGCATCATCGTCGTGTAAATGTAGCCTTAGATCCTCACAGGTCTCTCTTCTTCCCTCGGCTTTGATTTTAAATAAATAAAGGACACTTGGGAAGAATGTGTGTCCTTTGTTCTGCTCCCTGGGTGGCCACACAGGTCTTCTGCCCTCTGTGCACAGTAAGCTATTTGTCTAGCAAATATTATTGTTGTCACTGGGGCAGCGTGATTGGGTTACAGAGCTTATTCGATTACTTATAGGACTTTGGCAGTTTTGCAGAGGTGAAAAAGAGGAGCAAACAGACAAGCCTGGGTGTGAAGCTCACTTTAAAGCACAGAAGTCTTGACGGTGAGAATGTTGGTTTAGGCTGCTTTAAATCTGTATGAGATTTCGCCATTTGACATTTTATACAGAAAATATCATGTTCACTTAGAGAGTAAAACTTTTTCCCCTATGTTATAAAATATCTTTCTATGGGTTTACCAGCCCAATGGAAATTAAAGGACCTTTTCTTTTCTTCTTCTTTTTTTTTTTTTTTTTGATGTTTGATATTTCACTTCTCTTGCCAGTTTTCTGTTAAATAAATGTGGGATATGGGTCTGTTCACTGAAAATCTGACATTGTTCCTAGTCACAGTCAAAATGATTTTCTAACTCGCACTATACCCGCAGCAGGCTCTGGTAGGTTGCGGTTTCATAACACCAGTGTAAGGTAGTTCAGCACAGCTTCCTTTTGCCCTGTGCCTGAGTGCAGGCCAGCTGGCGCTCGGATCTCCAGTGGGAACACACATCCACCGAGCCAAACTATGAGAGAAATGTAAACTAAAGATCTGGATCCGGCTGCAAATACAGTACAAGCCAGTGTCCATGACGAACAGCGCAAAAATCCTTCCTGATTAGCCGAGATAAGCATGTTTTGAAATGACGTGACAGATGATGGCGCGTCTGCTGTAAGAGAGCTTGCATATACAGAATGAGCACTGAAGTTATACACTTGAGACAAGCATAGTAAAAAAAAAAGAAAAAAATACTGTTTATTGAAAAAATGTATATGGGTGATCTGAAAATAGAGGAACTGATTTTAAAGGTTATATATATATATATATATATATATATATATATATATATATATATAGTGTTCTAGTTTTAAAGGATACATTTTAATACATTACCTGTAAATGAATTAAGAATAAGAAAGGTATAATTTCCCCAAATTGATCATTTTATTAAATGTGTTATAACAAGTTTTAAGTTCATCAGTTATTATAAAATGTTACGTTAAATTCATAATTTTAAAAGCTTTTTTCACATCAGCATTTAATATTTTCAGTTCATTTGTTATTTTTATTTACAGTGTTTTGTTTTTGATTAATAACACAGCTGCTATTTCTAAAAGCTATTTTAGAAAAAGTAAAAAAAACAGAAATGTAATTTTAAGATTTTTACATCATAATCTGGGGTATAGATACTATGTAAGAAGTCATTCGCAAACCAGTCATTATTTGTACATTTTAATTTATAATAATAATAATAATAATAATAATTTTTACTGTTTAAACTGATAGGCCTACTTCATTTGTGTTATCCAATAGGCTTGGTTGAGGATTTGAAGTCAAGACGGGATAAATATTTTAATATTGATTTGAAAAATAGTTTTAACAATTTCAAAATATCAGATTATATTAAAGAATCACCCTTCCATAAAGTATAATGAAAAATCCTAACCAGTGTTGATACCTCCCAGGGAATGAAAGGCAGTTGACAGCACCCAAACAGAGTATAATTTTATTAAAGAGCTAATAAAACATGCCCATATATTCAATAATTATAAAAGGCTTTTGTTAGAAGCCTAACTGTATAACTGTAGGCATGGCTTATAAACAGTATCAATGAAAAATGTTCAGTCACGGTTCATAGTTGTGGTTTTATTGGCATTTCACAACTTCAGACACGTCTCATTTTAGAGTCAGAGCTATCAGCTTTGTAGAAGGCGATCTGTAACACATGTAAGAATGTTCCGGCTGATGTCAATGACTCACAGGAGATGAGACATCCTCTCCGACACCTTCATGGAATTCCTCTAGTGACACGGAGTATATGAGAAATCGGACTATCGGAAGGATTAATGAAAGGCAGATGCATCGCTGAAAGTTTCACCACATTTCCTCTGTCATCCTCACCATCGGTTAGTGTTGATCTTGAGTTTGAATCAAACACCATCTCCGTCTAGGAGTCATTACTGTGTTTATTGTAATGAGTGATCGTTGAAAAATGCAAATACTGAATGGGATCAAATGAGTAAACCATTTCAATTATAGCTAGGCATTTCTGAAACAAGACAAAAATTTAGATTACATTGTTTCTCTGAAAAACAGATTGTAGTCGCAGAGGATAAACAACAGTTTTTGAAAAAGTTTTTGGGTTGCAGCTGGTAAGGGATGCACATGTGTTTCTGCAATGCAGATGATGAATTTAAATGTGCACACACACACAACTATTGGCATCTTCTAGTCACAGAGCGTGAAGTTGTTTGTTCATTCAAAAGTTTTGTGTGTGTTTTTGAATCAGGAATGCTGGTGGTGATTGTTCTTCTCCTCATCGCCATCGTCGTCGTGGCTTCTTGGCAGACTTGATGAGGAGGATGTTTCTGAAGAGAAGACGGCACATACAGAACACGGAGCGCTGAGACTGTTAGAAAAGCCGTCTGAGGTGAACGAGAGATACTCTGCTTTCAAGCAGGCTGTACATATGAAAACCCCTCTTCTGTCCTCTTTTACATTTATGAAAATAATGACTGGGTTACAGCCAAGAAATTGACCACTATGAAGAACTAAAATGTTTTGCTCCTCAGATAATGATCAAAGTAGGATTCAGAATAGAAAGAAAAATAGAAAAGTGCTTTGAGAAGTTTGGAATACTATGAATATAACCATGAGCTCGAGATGCTCCAAGGAGGGAAAACCTATTTAAATTCTTTATTTGGCAGTGAAGAAAATGATCCATATCCATCTTGTAAACAAGGCCTGTGATTCACAAAGCAATACAAAATGATATGTACATACAGTATACTTCAAATGAATTTTCTTCTTTTTCATTTCCAAATGTTTGTTGTATTTTTTTTTTTTTTTTTTGGTTCATTAACACTTTTCTGTAAATGGTTTTAAGCCTGGAAATGTGACGGTTAGAAATTCTAATAAATGTAGTTAACACAGCATGGCTCGGCTGTTCTTTTTTTTATTTTTTATTTGGTGGTGGCGTTAAAATCTTGTAAAATCTTATACTTGTTGTCAAAAACGTTAGTGCTGATGAGACTTTATTAAATCTACAATTATATGCATGGGCAAAAATGAAAAGGCACACTGATAATGTTTTGAGATTTTATTCCAAATGAATGTTGAATGTAGTTCTACCAGGATGGTGTTCAGTAGTTATTTTCCCCTTTGGATTTTAATCTCAATCATCTAAACAACCACAAACTGTATAAAAACAAAGCAAAAAAAATGATAAAGACATAAAAAAAAAAAATCACAATTTGTCATTAAATATTTTCTTATAATAACCATAATATATTAGTATGCATTGTAAAACAATATTGCAGACGTCTTGTATTTGCCATAGCTAAATTTACAATTCATAATATGAACAAGAAGCAATGTATGTAAGGTCTGCTGCTAATGTCAAATACAGGAGCCATCTTTCCACTGCTCCGAAAAGTCAAAACTGAACAAAAATGTACATCATTGGAATACCTTGAAATAAAAATGAGTGCGCACTAAGATACTGAGTGCCAAACAAAATACATTTACATGTGGTATTACGAATATTACCGGTAAATACAGCATATGTATAAATATCTGTTTGTCAAACATTGTGTACATTTACAAGAAGTAATCATTGAGTAAAGATGATAAGTACTGCACACATAAACTGTTCATCAAATCTGTTTCTCTCTCTCTTTTTATTAGATGCTGAAACAGTCAGTTTGCAGTTTATTTTTTGACTGATCTGTGAAGTACTGACCACACAAGAAAACGTCAAGTGACGCTCGAAGATCAGTGCGAAAGCTGAACTTTACAGAACGTCCAGCTCAATATTAGACTCATTATTAACAAGAAGTCTGTGTGTGTGTGTGTGTGTGTATGAGCAGCGTTTCTCACAGTGAAGAGAATTTTCTGTTGTAGTGAAACATTACTGTACATGCATTCCTACATTCACGGACCCTAATGGACATGGACATTTTAAAGAAGAGGTGCTGTTGCTTTACAAAACCAAATGCTAGTTCATAGTTAAAGGTAATTTGTACACTTCTAAATACCGTTTACACACAAGGAAAAATATGAACTGTACACGCCATTCTACCGACACTTTCAGGACTTACGGAAAGGCCTGTTTATACAGTGGACTCGTTTTAACAAAAGGATGCCATCATTATGTCTGGACCATAGACAATTGAATCAGAGCATCGTATGGACCAAGAAATGATGATCTGGCTCGGTCATCATGTCTTCTACAAAAATATACATGGTGGTTTTATTCCAAGTTCAAAAATAATTGTAAATGCGTGCTAATAATTTTAGGAATTATGCAAGCATGCTATTACATTTTTATCGATCTTAAATAAGTTTTCAACATTTATGGGTGCAGATTTGTGTGAGGAAATGTGGCATGACTCACGACTTAAACAGAAAATAATAATATACAATAATAATAATAATTCTACCAAATATTCGTCTTTGTTGAAGAGAATGGGCACTACTTAAAAAATGTACAAAGCTTCTTTTCAGCTATTGTTAGATGGTTCTTTAAGCTTTGAATTAGCGAACTTTGGGCCACCACCAACAAAAAGGCAGTCAGGAACATGTACATTGAACAGAAACCTTGATTTGCTCTTGTTGTACATTTGCTGGGACGGTTTCAGCGTCTGTCATGATCTGGCTGAAACCCAGCAGCACCAGTCTTCAAAGATTAGTAGTGTTATTCGGAATATACGTGTTACACTGTACAAGAGCTTTTCTATGTTGTCCTTTTCGTTCGCTCATCGAGAATTGCAACAATAGTTGAATGATTAATTAGAATAACAATATGCACAAATGTATGCATAAAATTGTGTGTTTTTTAATGCAGGATGTTACAAAGTGATACTTTTCAGACCTTGAAAAAAAATAAGATTTTTAATTGGCTTAAGAAAAACAAATTTGTTTTGATATCTGTCATATGAAAAATTCCTGAAATTCCGTTGAAATTTCTGAAATGTTGCATTATGCATTATGCATAAGTTAGAGCAGATATATTTTTAAACGCTAAAGCTCATTATAAAAAAGGTTTTATTTTTGTATTGAAGAGGCATGCTTAAGAACTATTACTTTTTATTTATTTTGCACTAAAAATGTTTTTTTAGATTTCTGATGTATCGATCCTCAATCCCCAGGTTGTTTTTAGAAATATTAAATATGGCTTAATCTGATGCTCAACCAGACTGAAACGGTCCAAAATTTATCCGAAAGCCATTTAACATAAAATACCTTTCTTTATGCTGGACGCAGGTGCAAAATTGGCAAACAGCAAACAAATGTTGAAGGAAACAAAGAAGAATTGAAAACTGCATCGTGAACTCCTTCACACGTTCCTATTTAAACAAAAAAAAAAAAGTTCAAATTCTCTTCATGCCTTTATTCAAAGCAGCGATGTTCAGTCCCTCTTGTTTCTTCTCTTCCTTTCCCTTGTCATCTTTTCATCCGCCACTCGTCTGTTGTTTCTTTGTCCAGCTCTTGATGGCCACCTCTTTCCTTTCCCCCCTCACTATGCTTTCTTGCATTTGCCTTTCTTCTCCCGCTGCTGGAACTTCCGTAGTCTTCGAGCCCAAGTGTCCCTCCACTGAATGACCAGACTGCCCTTGTCTGCCACCACACCGCTTTGTCCAGGGGAATCCTCATCGTTGCCCAGCAGCAGGTACTTTTTTCCAGGCTTGATCTTCGGGCACTTGCAGGCTACATCCTTTGCTCTGACCCACAAAAACTGATCTCCTCTGCGGATTCGGCTTTCACCCTGTTTGTAGACAGAGATGATGTTGACGGTGAACTTCCACCAGTCGCCCGCTTTTTCTGCCTTTAGGATGTGGACCTGAACAGCTGGTAGGATAACAGAAAATGCAAAACAGAATTAGCTACTTTTCCTGTATTAATACAATTGGGCGACATTTGTGTCCCGTGGTGTTTAAAATTACTTAATTTAATTCAAATTAAAATATTCCAAATTTTACAAACTTGATCTACTTTAGACAATATGAATTGAGAAAATACATGGAATTATTTTTGTGCTTTTTAAAACTCACTTGTAATATAGCAGGAACCCTGAAATAATTTCTGCGAATTGACCCCAAAAATAAATAATAATAATTAAATTAAATTTGCCACTTTGCACAACATATATAAATGTACATGTACTTTAATATACATAATAAGGCCTTAGACAAATAGTGTTTCTCTTTTCTTTTTTATGTTTATAATTTAATACAAATAATTATATTACAAATTATATTATCAGCAACTGAATAATGCCAATTAATTTCAGAATTCTTTAGTATTTGGTATTAATTAGTGACCTCGATACATAAGTCCAAACTATTTCCTCTTTTTCCCTTTTAATCACTTTTTTGTTACTGCCTTTGTTTTAACATTTTAAAATACCTAACTTACATTTTACATTTCTGTTTTTCTTAGACTTTGGTCTCCACTGCATACTGTATGTACATTTTATCCTGAAATATTTACTGCAAAAATACACTGTGTCATAAAATTGTGCCTTGTGCCTAAACGAGCAGCCATGACTGAAATGATAGTTCTCCTGCCTGTTCAGAGTCTGGCTCTGATTCGTGAAGTCGTGTGTATCATCTCAGTTGCCTCAGCAATGCAGGTCAACCTTCAGTTTAAAGTGCTTTCAAATAAATCATGTAACTCAAACCTCGCCACAGTTTGAGATTCCTCGCAAGTGTGAATCCTTAAAATCTGCTTAAGCTGGCTGTAGACTCATGCTGTTCCCCTTTCATTATTAATAGCCTTTGAGGTACTTTGTAAGGAGACTATGACAAAAAAACAAACAAAAAAAAAAACAGGCAGATTTCATTTAGTCTGCGTAATTCTTTGAGCTAGACTAAGGCTGAGGCTGTATCATGCAAGTTAATTGCATGTGATGTATTTATCTATTTATCTGTCTCTGCACATACTTTCCTCAGTATTTTAAGGTTAGAATTAACGTTTTTCACAAGTTTCCTTCATTACCATTGCAGGGATCCCTTTTCACATTTACAGGAATCAGTTTAGAACTTGCCCCACACAGCTTCCCACTAGACTAAGTTTCAACTTCTCATTTGCATCAGGTGCCAGGATATCCAAAAAAAAAAAAAAAGAGATGAGAACAAACTAAATGCTTCTGTAACTGTATGACTTTGTTTCTACTGTGGAACACAGTTTTTTGAAGAATATTCTTGCAGTTCTCTTCCATATAAAGAAAATAAATGAGTTATTTAAAGTGGTTCATCTGAATTGTTAATAATATTCCAAATGGTCTTATGCCAAACAATAGCTTTGTGGAAGTAAATGAAATTTAAATAGTTCACAAAAATTTTTGATATCCAGTCTAGCTCTCCTTAGCTTGTTCCTAAGAAACACGGCAATGTGCAACTCAAGAGCTGCTCATTCTTTTGGCTCTGCTTAATCCAGTTCACGCGACCGTTCTGAATGAATTGTTCTAGAAAAGCACCTTCTGTCTCTCAAACTCACTTCCTCAGTGATTCACAGCAGTTCACACAGGGGCTGAATGATTATGAGAAAAATTGTTGATTATTCCCTTGAAATTGTAATTGCGATTATAAATTACGATTTACAATTAATTACAATTTACACTGAATGATGTTTATACCATTGATTGAACTGCATGCTGTATTTTTATATGAAAATAAACAAGCTGAAAACACTCTAACTGAAAAAAAACTTTTGTGCTTTTCTACAGCATTAAGCCTCGGATCAGATTGTTTTTTTTTTTTTATAATTTAAAGCTGCGGTAGGGAACTTTTGACGCTCTAGCGCTTAATAAACAGAACTGCTTGCGTCTTGCGGAAGAACATTGTAGCCGGAGCTACTTCTCTCTGTTTATGTCTATAAAGAATCACAAAGGTGACCCTAGTGATTCAGGACAAGCCAAAAACACGGTTTGGAAAATGGATTCATGGTGTACTCGCTTATTATATACATTTTTCTACATTTTGAACACAAACAAAGTTACGGACGCCAGCTCTGATTGGTTATTTTTTACCGGGAGCGATGGAGTTTCTGCAAATGGCAATAGGACCACTGGGAGGAGCCAGAGGAGCTTGATTTTTTTTCACAGATTATCTGTCTCATATTCTACTGACAGGACATAATAAAAAGGTTTAATAAATATGTAAAAAATATTTTTTTACAAAAGTTCCCTACAGCACCTTTAAAGTTAAAATATGAATGGTATTATAATGTTATACTAAAACTAAAACAATGGAAAAACCCTTAAGATAACGTAGAAAGAAAAACATATCTTAAGCGTGCAAAATAACAAGTGGACTTTGAATGATTAATTGCTGCTTTGACCGATTACGTAATTGTGGCATCCATAATTGTAATTGCGATTAAAAATGTGATTAATTGCGCAACCCTAGTTCACAGCTTACTGGAGAGGAAGGTTACCAGGAAAGACCAAATGTTTATCAGTTTCCCACTCTAAATTGTTATGACTTCAGAAAGCTTAAAATATAGAACAGAGAAACACTTTGATAGATTTTTGTGTTTAAAGCCCCGTTCACACCAAGAACGATAACTATAAATATAACTATGAAGATAACGTTATTAGCGTCCAAACCAGCGAACGATATCGTCTGTTTATTCTGAGCGCACCTGCATCTGCCGCTTTAAATCGTCGAGCTCGTTATAGCAGGATGGATTCTGATTGGATGTCAATGTTTGTATCGTTCATCAGCTGGAAAAAAATCGTTCTGAAAATGATTCCAACGATACCGTTTCTCTATGCCTTTATCGTTATAGTTGTAGTGTGGACTCTGCTATTCTTTAATATTGAGAACGATTTTTAGATCTATATCTTTATAGTTATCTTGCTTGGTGTAAACGGACCTTAAGTCTTATTAACTTGGTTTTCATCACAAATTCACCTTTTGTGTTCTACAAAAATTCACTGAAGGGTGAGTATTGAAAATGATGACAGATTTTCTTTTTTTTCTTTTAATTCCTTTACTTACACCAAAAAATCATCACAAATTAAATTGAATGCATAAACCTTTATGTCACTGTCACTATTTGGATAGGTGGAAGTCATTCCAGTGACTAGTACATGTCACAGCCTGTGGAGGCCAAGCTGTACTCAGGATTCCTGTGGTGTTTTATGGGTAATGTGCCAGTGAGGCACAAGGCTGTAAATATCATGCCACGAAGGGCCCGATTCACTATAAGTCTGTTAAATGACTCCCATCTTCAAGTTCAATACCATTTACAGCCATTTCCCCCCATGCTGCTGTAGCATAAAGCCCCCCTGATGCTCGAGTAGGCAGAAGGAAAGTGGATTAGGTTTAATGCTCAGAATGTGGGAGTTTATCCTAGGTTGTTCACTTTTGTGTAAAGACAGAGCCGGCCAGCTCTCCATAACTGAGGACAACTGTAAATTGAAGTCAGCAGGGGACCATATTATCTGGATAAATTCTTAAATGAGTCTTAAATGAGTAATGGCGGTGTAGAAAGGAGAACATTTAAAGCCGGTCTGCAGGAGGTGATGGCATTGAGTATTCATCACGTAAGATACGGCTTCCAATGTGTGCCAGACCTCTTCTCTACACTGTGGGGATCCCCTGTGTTTTTACCTCCAGTGTTACTGATTTTTTTGAGAGGTCTGTTTGAGCATAAAGCACACTATATAATATTTTTTATATATAAAAGTGTTGTTTAAGGCTACAGTTCCTTTTATGTATCAAATCACGTCTTTAGGTGAAATGCAGTTTTCAATTATTGTTGCATTTATCACGTCGCATTTTTACAAGTACACAGCCTGTCAGTGAAGCCTCTTCTATGATTTTTTTTTTTTTTTTATTGTAAATTAAAATAATTTAGATGTTTTGGAGAGCATAAAGTAAAAAAGCATCAGGGTGATACAACTTTCCTGATATCATAATGAATTTCTGTTATAAACATACTGTAACAGAACAAAGGTCTTATCAAAATGCATTTTCTTTTTTTCTTTCTTTCTTTTTTCTTTTTTTTTTTTTTTGTTTTATTTTATTTTATTTATTTATTTATTTATTTTTTTGGGGGGGGGCTACAATCCTTAGTAATGCTTGAAAAACAAAATAATGTTGAACAAAATTATATTAAGTCTCTAAGAATATCAGATTTCTTTTATTATTATTATTATTATTATTATTATTATTATTATTATTATTAGTTTAGTTCAGTTTGTAAAGTGTCATATGCTAACATTTCGCCAAAACATGATATTTATAAATTCATAAAATACAATATCTGCAAAAACTTCTCATATTGAAGATATATTTACGATTAATATGTGTACCCTCGCATCTATTCAGTGTGTGAGTAAAGTATTACTTATTTAATTTAAGTAATTAACATTAAAACTTTTCTTGAAAAAAAAAAAAAAATGTAAACCTTGGGGAAAAACATTAATACAAAGATAACATAAATATTACAATTATACCTATGCTCATATCATCTATATCGTGTTTTATTCCCCATCAATAAATGACCTATGCTGCCTGAAATGAATCAAAAGAGCTGTTGAAATGCTCTGGCTGTCATTAAATCTGCTAAGCTCTTTAAGTTGCACAGGGTCTCGCTTGACTGATGAAACGGCCCACCTCTGTAGGAGAGGGGCTGCACATCTGCTCCTTTTCATGGACAAGAGAGGGCCTGCTGCCCCGAGGAATGCAGAACAGGGACATGCGCTTCCCTTAATGAGGATATCTGTGAGCACTCCAGTCCCTTCTGCCCGTCACACTGCCATAGCTTGATCCGCTTTGGGCTCAAATACCTGCTGGGCTGTCCGTCAACGCAGCCTCCACTAAACCCCTCACTGATAGCCTTTCCTCCTGTTTGATCCTTTGACTTTCTTCTTGAAAGCCCTAAGTAAGCCATCACTACAATATACCAACACTGAAGGGGCTCAAGGGAATTAAAGAATAAAAATCTTTCCGAGGGCAAGGATTTGAGCCACCTGCATAAATGTGGGAGCGCGCTTCTCTCACTCACCGTAATCTTTCTTGCAGTACTTCTTCATATTGATCTTCAGCTTGCCTTTGGAAGCCTTGCAGTAGGATTCACAGTCTGAAATTGGAAGTTGAAAGAAGAAAGGAAGGGGCAAAACAGCACAATTAAAGAATGTAAAAGAGAGAACATTGTCAAACTACTTCTGCAAACTACACATCTATCCTAACGCCCCGGCCTGTTGTGACACCCATCTGCCCAGTTGCATTGTGAGGCTGTAATAGTGCTTGTGAGGCATTCAGCAAAGTGTCTTTTGCTCCTTAGAAAAGCAGGAGACAAAAGGTCCCTCTCGTTCTGCTCTCTGGATGTCTGGACCCTCCCCTGCTCTGATGGGAGCCTTCTGAGGCCAAGCGTATTGTGCCACCCAGCAAATTTTTTTTTTTTTTTCTTTTTCAGCTCCATGCTAATTTCTCACCCTTGTCTCCACTGTCAGTGCCATGATGGGCCTGATTAGGGCTTTTTGAATCACGACTCTTCCCTCCCGGTCCTGTCAACTCACCCCGTACGTCTGCCCTAATGCCGCCCTCCCCCACGCAACCCCTAAAGACCATTTCAACCTTTGGCATTTATTGGTTCGGCACTCAGGGAGGTGGCAGTGAAGGGGGAGCAAGGGTTGTCCGAGGACAAAGGGAGGTCAGGGGGGAAATTAGCAGCGCATAAAGCATTTAAAAAACTTGTTGTGTTTAAAAATAAAGAAGAAATGTAGCGTTTCGGTCAAGAAGCGCAAGAGATTTGGTTCAGATTGCAGGACTTTTTGGCAAAACTAGATAAAGAATTCAACTGTACACGGACATGATTAATTAAAAAACAAAACTCTTTCCAGCATGCAGATGTTTAAATAGAGAAGATTTCTCTTGCCGTTCCCCTTACGCCCCACACACTGTCATGGCCTTCTTTAGTGGATGGATGGAATGAGAAGACAGAGGAGGGGGAGAAAAAAAAAAAAACCCTTTCAGCTCGCCTGCATATGAACAAACTTCATTGTTTCGGCCGACCCTCGCTCCATGCCTGCCTTTTACTTTCTTTTGGACTCGCTATTCTCTCCGTGTGAATGAGGTTGCCCGGGCAACGAAGGAATCAGCAAAGAATGCCCGTGAAAGTAGTCGCACCGAAGTGGTTGCACGAGGGACTCCGAGGTGGGGTTGGGGCGAGTCAAAGCGCGCACACTGTAGATTGGAAATGGCAGAGAAACTGTAACCGAAATGAAATTGAGAGTCCATAGTGTGGCAGCCTCATTTGCATTTAAATGAAGACTATAGAGCAACTGCTTTGTTTTCCTATAACCCCGTTTAATGCCATCACGATACTTCCCTTTGAAAGCCATCGTTTCTCATTAGCTCTCCTTTAAGGAGGTGATGAGCACCCTGAGATTCCTATTTAAACATCTCGTCCCCCGCAGCAAGGACAAATGTTCTCATTGTGCCCCCTCTTGAGTTAGGGGAAGTAGGGTTAGCTTGCCGTCCCGTCATGATGCTCCCACAGAGACCAGTGTCACCTTAATGGATGTTTTTCCTGCCGTCTTTTCAAGCGAAAGCGGTGTACGAGAGATTTTTGGCACCAGGTCCAGTGGCGCTCTTGGCGGTGCCAGTGACTAAAAGAAAGCTGCGTGTAAGTTTGAATGTGAGGCTTGTTTGACACTGAAGAATGAGTGGAGGGCACCGGTTACATGCTGACTGTGGGGACCCCTGTGGGGAGACATTTGGGGACGGATTCTCTCCGTCGCTAGATGTCGAGGGAAGTTGTCGGTCTGGAGATTCGGCGGAGAACAACTTTTCGCCTAATGAGTCTGTGCTATTCAGCATCACTCAGCACTTCTGAAAAGCCTTGACATCTAACACTGACAATCTAACCTGCTGGGTCTTTTGGCGCTTGAGGACGGCCAGACACTGTACTCTGTTGTTAGCAAAAAGAGCCTAAAGCCGACCTGAGGTCTGTTTCCAGTCGGACCTCTGATGGGATGGACAATGCTAATGGGCGCATCTCAGGTCTGGGAACTGTAAAAATGTGGTGCGAATGAGCGCACAGGGGGAAGGCTTTCTCTGTGCGAATGAGACTGATTGAGAAACAAATTGCTGCAAATAAAGCATGTAATTAGATTATAGCCAGAGCCCCAAGCTCCCACTGGGGCAGGGACTCTATGGGCAAGCTGGGTCTGTTCCAAAGGGAACTGCTTTTTTTTCTCTCCTTCCCTCTCAACCTCTCAAAATATCCTTCTCGTTCTTTAAGTTCTATTCAGGACTTTGAGAGAAAAATAGCTGTCTTCGAACTCTGGCAATGGTTTAAAGAAACCGACCAGACAGTGCGTGCAGTTTTAAATCAGGGTTTGTTTTGGTCACGGTAGCATCGCTTTGATAGGGAGAGACTGAGTGGAAATCAACTTCATTACTGTAAATGAAGCCCCAGCGACAACACTCGAAATCTGACAATGCGAAATCGGAGAGAGGAGAGGCCAGCTTGAAATTAGACGAGAGCTTTGCATTCCTGATGAGACACTGGTTCAACACTATTCACTCTCTTTCTGTCTCTCTCCAATTCCAATCTTTCACTCCCCTTTTTTGTTCATTCCTTTCATGATCACTAGGAGCCTCGTTAAATTCTATGGAGACCATTCGGTCTTAAAAGGGTGACATTTTTAAAGGGATAGTTCACCTAAAAATGAAAATTCTGTCATTATTTACTCATCCCTGTGTCACTGTACGACTATCTTTCTTTCCTGTCAGAAACAAAGCATGGTATCGGGTAAACTACCGTCTCATAGTTAAGGTACGAATATACCATTCAGGGATATAAAGGCCAGTTTTCAGTGAATGCAATTTGATTTCAGTGATAAATTTCTGTTTTGTTTTTCCATGCAAAACTATTTACAAACAAATGTATTATAATGCACATACAGTAGTCATAATGCTTTTTTGCCATTTTTGGAGTTTGACGGTTCCAGTTCCTAATCACTTTCATTTTTATTATTCAAACTGTTTTTTTTAAAACGATTATATGCATTTGAAACAACATGAGGGTGAGTAAATACAGATACAGATATCATTTTAACTGGTTATGTGATATATATATATTTTTGAGCAGTCCCCAGGGTAAAACATCTGAACATCTACACATCCATTCAAATAATGACTGTAAAAACAACAGGCGCTGATCTCCTAATGCAGGTTTGTAGAGGCATCAGTCAGTCGTAGATGAGTGTGTGTCTGAGGGATTATGCAGGGGTCTTGGGAGTGGTGACTCACACCATGCATGACCTTGCCACACAATATGTGTTTTGTCTGAGCCGAGCAATCGGAGGTATTCGCAATGCATTCCTCCCCTCCATGTGGCAGTGTTGAAGACATATTAATATCCTTCTTCTCCCTTGACTTTTCTTCTGTAGTCTTGCCATTCCCCTGTTTCATTCTCATAGACACCTGCTACACAGCTGCCTGGCCCACCCTTCTGTACAAGAACGTACAGGTTCTCTCTCTCATTCGCAGTCTTTCTCCGTCTGAGTGGGCAACTGCTAAAGAGAAGGGTGGAGGTGCCCTGATCTGTTTGCAATCATCTATTGGATGAGGTCATATTTTTCTGCTGTATTGCACTTTCCCGAGGTGTGCTTTGGGCCTGGAGTGGAGGTATAATATATGCGGTCCCATAGAAAGATGTGTGGGTGGTCTGCAGCATCCATTTTGATGGGGGCACTCAAATATGTCTGTCCTGTGCTCCACCTCTCCATCAGCTTGATTTGGAATGCTGCTTTTTTCATGGAGGGTTGCTCTGAAAACCAGATGGGTCGAGCGTTTAAGGGGTCAAAATCAGCAGCGCCCCCGCTGACTGAATTAAAGGTCATGCCATCTTTGCAAATAAATTACTTTTTTTTTTTTAAATATGTTGATTTTGAAATATAACTTGCCAAACATATCCCATTAAGTGATTAGAAATGGTGTATTTTATAAATTGTCTGACAATATAATTAATTTCACCTTAATTGTTTAAACTAAACTTCAGAAATTATTTCTAATTTTAGTCATACAGAAACAAAAAGCAAGCAAACAAACATGATAGCTGCATCATATTAGTATTTCCATTAAAAACAAAAACAAAAAAACAGCTAAAATGTGAAAACTGGTGGTGATATGTTAATATTACATATAAAAAATATATATATAGTATATTGTTTTTTTAAGGGGTCATATGATGCAATTTCAAGTCTTTCTTTCTCTTTGGGTGTTACAAGCTGTTTGTGAACAGATAAGATCCCTAAAGTTGCAAAGACTAAACTCTCAAACCCAAAGAGATATTCTTTATAAAAGTTAAGACTCGTCCACACCCTCCTAAAACACCTCTTTTAAATACGCCCCCACATGTCTACATCACTGTGTGAGAAGATTTACATAACACCACCCAAATGTTCATGCAAAGAAAGAAAGCGTAACTTTTATTCTCGCTGTAGTATTATTGCCATCGCCGCCATGTCGTGGAGACACTGTGTTTCGTTGTGAAAGCAAAAATACTTTGTTTGGTCTTCCAAAAGAGGACACAACTAGAAATCAGTGGTTACGTTGTATTTACAACACTGTTCGAGAACAGTTCAACCCAAATATTCAGATGTATGCAATGCATTTTAGAGCAGCCTACAATGCCAGTGTTCTGACAAATAATGCTGACTCACAGCCTGTAAGTACGTTTTCATATTTTTAAAATATAGATATGATCATATACATTTGCTACTGATGATTCAAATGCGGGTTTTATTGGTTTTGTCTCATCGCACCGGGACAAGACATCACAGTATGGTAAGGGGCGTGGCATTTCCTTCACACACTTGAGGTATTCATCCAATCACAACGCACTGGATAACTGGCCAATCAGAGCACATTGTGCTTTTCAGAACGATGAGTTTTGTAAAAAAACGATGCCTTTCAGAAAGACAACTTTCAGAGAAACAATAATGTGCAGTATATGTAAAATAATGTTTGTTTGTTTATTACAGCAAATACACTTGAACAAGCTAATCAAGAATTACAGGGGCTACAGGCAGGCAAGGCTTTTTTTAGGGTTGGAACTAAACTTTGTAGTACATCGGCACTGCAGGACCGACATTGTCTACCCCTGAGATGAAGAATGGTGAAAAAAAAAAACTACAAAATTAATGAAATACTAAATAATATTTGATACATAATAATTTTCATACTAATATAAAATATAAAGAATAAATAGATTCTAAGTCAAGCATAATGAAAGTTTAGTTTTACACGTGCTGCCATATGCTTTAGGGTCAGGCCATGGCAAATGGAAACACATTGTGGTGAATGGGTTAAACTTTTCCCTCCACTTTGCCTATTTGTTTATTTTGCATGGGTCATAACACCCTCTATCTCAAATCATTGATAGTCCGTTAAAGAAAGTCCATTTTCACGGTGCAGTTCTGACATTTGGCAAGAGCCAAACTACCATGAAACACAGAATTGGTTTCAGATGGGCTAGTGAGAGTGAGTACTGTTGGTATTTTAGGACAAAGGAGGAAGAAATGTAGAGAGAATAAAAAGACGGTAGAAGAAAAATGTGGGGGTAGAGAAAATATCTCAGAGAAGAATTAAATGAGGTCTACGACAGAGAGAATACCAGCAGCTCTGCTGTCAATCTTATCTGTCAGTAAAGCATTAGAGGTCTACGGCGATCAACCAACAGCTGCAAAGATTTCTAGCACGCCAGAATTCCTGTCTGTGAGAATGACAAAATCAACAAAATCTTGTCCATACGGGCAAACTAAAGCATGTTCACTCTCGATGTAAAAAAAAAAAAAAAAAAAAAAGGAAACTGATGGCTCAGGGAAGACAACGTAGGAAATTAAACATCTGTTTAGGAGACACTTAGTTCGTAATTGCAAGAAATTTTAGGAGAGCATTTGTATATTTGCAGACAGTGTTTTACTGTCTGATGCTAAGTTTGGCAGGCATGGAAGTTAAGTCTGACATTCTGTTTACTTTTAGACATTTATAAAACATCTGCGGCAAGAACAAACACGTCTAGGGATGTACTGTAACTGTAAAAATGGATGCCCCTAAAAAGATTTTCTGCAGTCCCTCTTCCATAATGAGTTTAGGGTGAATTAAACCCAATTCTTAAAATCAGTAACTCAATAAAGACTGAGCCCCCAATAAAAACGAGTTCTCAGTCATCACTATAAGACACATACAAGTGGCCTATCTAAACATGATTCAAAAGGAACCTTTATATATATATTTTTTTAATAGTTAGCAATTCGGTCTAAGATCTCCTTTAGTTTCTGACATCAGATATATTCTTGCTTAAACAATATGTTTTTCATATGAGACTAAGATCAGTTAACTAACCTGAAGGTCCCTCTGTGCTGCTTGCAGTGGTAGTTGGTGGAGCAATAGGAATTTCTGTAAAAAAAAAAAAAAAGAGAGCACAGTTAACAAAATAAATAAATACATAAACATAAGTTAAATTAAAATTAAACAATAAATACAATCTAGGATCAATATAAAAATAAATATTAGATTATACAGACAATTTATTGCTACTAATTTGAATCATTTAAACTCTGAAGATACTGGTTTAACATTAGAAATCCATTTGTATCTCTCTTTTGCCGTTATGAAATACAGTGAGATACAGTACATGTCCAAGACTTGATTCTTTCATTCTTCCTTCCATGATCTTTTCATGAATGGAGGGAAGTTTACCCTCAGTAAAACCATGTGTAATGAAAGACCTTTTGAGCAAAGTGATTGCATTCATAAAAGTGGTAAAAATAAATAATAAGAAGAATGGTCCTTTGCTATATTGGAACATAAATATTCAGGAAGAAAAGGCAGTTAATGCCATGAGGACAGAACAAAAAGAGGACTGAAACAGCTTGAGCGTACTAAGAGAAATATGAAGAAGGTGATAAGAGTGCTCATGTGCCCTGTGAGCTGGTGGACGAGTACAGAAAAAATAAATAAAAGAGCCATTTGAAGGAAGAAAGAATCAAGTCTTCTGATTTAAAAAATAATTTAAAAATAAATTAATACAATAAATCATGAATGATCTTCATCGTGTGGTGGGGTTCAGAAATGTTTTTTTGCTCTTGTTGAACTGTGACCCTAAGAAATTGCACGGAGCCAAAACATGTTTTTTTGTTGTTGTTACTTTTATGGTGTTTCGGCCAGTAAACAAGGCTTAAATAATGATATCGCTCTGTAATGTTACTTATTTTGGATGACTTATCAAATCTTAAAACAATTCAAAACACAGCATTTAATCTTTTAGGCTTTGGACAAAAGCACACGCACCATATCAAGTGCTTTAATGTAGAGTTCAATAAAGAATTACCATTAGATTAGACATGGGAACGAGTTATGAATATTTTCATCCTATTGATTTATGGTCTTCTGAATAAGATGACATAATAGTAGGCTATGTGTAGCCAAGACTTCCTCATGTTAAACTGAGCTTGGCATGGATTCAGATACTGATTAAATGATATGGGCTATTGAAAATGTTTTATTGCAATTATGAGAGAAACTAAATATTTTCAGTTTAATTACCACAGTGTCCACCTTTTTCATTCATGACCATGCAGTGAATATACTTTTAAACTTTTGCAATCTTTAAAAGCAATCTTAAAGCAACACTATTTAACTTTTTCTGTTTTCAAAATGGATGCATGCAGTTCTGTTTATTAATCGCTAGAGCGCCAAAGTTGACTTAGTGTTGCTTTAAGACTCCTTAAAGAATGGGAGGTGAGAATCCAGAAGTCATTCCATTGTGACTTCATTGCAGATTTTCATGTTTGACCATAAAAACAATAAAACATAGATCCTACAGTCCTTCAAAAGAGTTTCAGCTCAGTATTTCAAGCATTCCATGGACAGAAACCTTTGTAAGTGCATTATGGCTCATTGGGGATTGAAGTGGAAAAAATAGAGATCTTGACATTGAGTGATCCACATACTTATGCAGGGGGCAATGGGCGATCGGCTCTGCTGGTAGCCTTTAGCACAACGGTTGCATGTGATACCCGTCACACCGTCTTTACAGGGGCATTGGCCTGTGGTTTGGTTACAGGTTTTGCCCGCGGCCCCCACAGGATGGCAATCACAGGCTGTGAGGAACAGAAGAAAAGAGATAAAAGAAAAGCACATACAAACGGTACATACATACAAAAGCACAGATAAACTATAAAAGTAGCTTTAAGTGCCCAAGTCTGGGGAAATAAGAGGGGGAAGATTGGTGAAGCAGTTGACATTGTGTGTTTTGTGAAAGTGGTGACCAGTCTCGTGACAAGAGCATGCACATACACATACAAATTCAAAACACAAAACCTCGGTATGATGGTCAGTGATTTTACACTGAATGGCTTGAGAATCTTTTCCTTGTTATGCATTTATCTCCGATCATAAGCACATAAAGACCGGGCGCATCAAGATAAAGTCTCGCTGAACAGCACCTAAATGTATCTGGACAGTTTTGGACACTGAAGTCTACCTTAAAAATGTCAGCATACTGGCTAAAAATATCAACCTGAAAAAAATATCAAACCTTTTTTCAGAATTGACTGCACATTTAAGTCTTTTTTATCTGTGATTTTTCTAGAGTTCACACAGGTGTTCCGTCACCTAGTAATTTTTTTTTTTTTTTGCTATTATTTTCTAAGCAAAAACTTATTTTTTCGTCTTTTATCAACACAATATATATTATTTCTCATGTGAATTATGTTGAAAGAAATTATTCCTTTTACAATTGCTTTGGAACCACTGTATTACGATAAATATTCAAATTGGCAAAAATATCTAAATATCTATAATATCAAAATAAATATCTGTAAAAAAAACACATTTCCTTAAAATATGTTTCCATCACATGTGCTTTCATCAGAATACTGTGCTTGTGCCAATAATGTCTGTCACATTTCCTTCCTCTTGGGAGGTCTTTCTCTGACATATGGCTCAGCGTCTCTCTCTGCTTCTTAAAGCTTGTGAACTGATTGTATTGCCTTTTTGTCAAAACTCCTTTCAAGTACGTTTTCTTAAATACCCACCATGTGTGGTTACATTAAAGCTACATTTGCAAAGAGTCCATTGCTACTTATTTACATTTCCCCCCACCAGCACTGTAGAAGTGATACACTGTCAAATGTTTAACACATTAAATGATTAAATTGACTCATATATATGTATGAGTAATGAAGCACAGAGTTGTGCTTAAACTTTATTTCTTTCAAGCCTGTGCTGAGAGCAGTGAAGTGAGGTTCCAGTCCCACGGTTGGAACGCTGCAGAGAGACATCCACTCCCTAAATGTCTGTCTCGTGTCACTCTCTTGTCATTAAAGCCAAGTTTATGTCTTGTCTTTGGAGATGCCATTATGTAGAAAATTGCCACATTTTTTTCCTCATTATAAATGTGCATTAAAACGCCCTAAAGATTCAATAAACAGCTCAGCTGACTAATTCTTAATAAATGAAACAGCTTCACACCCTTAAATGTGGCGCAGGTCATTTCCAGAAATTCTTTATGGAAATGGATGATCAAGAGTCTTAAAAAAAACTAAATACTGAGGTTTCGGCTGCAATATATATATATATATATATATATATATATATATATATATATATATATATATATATATATATATATATATATATATATATAAGACTTTGTAACCGGATCATAAATTGAGGGTACTCATGACTCATTGATCTCGTTGCAGTGGTTGCCTGCTCGAGTAATTATCGAGGTTCAGTAAAAGTTAGGTTTAATGAACAGCATATCTGGCATAATATTGATTACCTTAAAACTTTATTGCAACTTAAGCCTTCAAAAAATTGTTACAGTACAGTGGTACTTTACAGAAAATGCTGTTTCTTGGAGAGAATGGCATCCTACCAACAACTGCCCAAATCAGATAGACTGGGCCAACGAGTAAATAACGTAAAACACATGGAGCGCAGGTGTATGTCTCTCAAATGTTTGAGCTTCTGCTGTCTGATAAGAGCCTGTCTGGAGAGTGTTTAAGTGCTTGTCCACTTAGCAGTCAAGTGGTGGCACTACACCAGATTCCTGGAGTAGATATGGATCTACTGTTTCCTATCCTCATTCACTCACTCTCAACTCTGCCATGTCCCTGGTAAAAGAAGTACCAAGCTAAGAGTTTATTAATATACAAACCAGAAGATTTTTTGTTGTTGTTGTTCTGATTTCATAGAAAACTTAAAAAGTACCAAATACATTCCATTTCTTCTGTTATTTACTCACTCTAATGTCATTTCAAACCTGTATGACCTTCTTTTTTTTCCTGTGGAATTCAAAAGTTGACTTTTTAAAGTATATCCTGGTCACTCCACTTCCACTTTTCGAAACAATTATACAAGAATGGACTTTCATGATGTTTTTTTGTCATTTTTAGAGCATTATTGGGACATTATGTATATTTACAGTATATAATATATACCTGTATGTACATTTATCGAAAAATAGAAAAGAGTAAAGGCCAAAAATGAAGTGCTTGGTGAGAGCATGTATTCCATTTTGAAAGAGATCTGCACACGGCAGCTTTAATAGAGGAGCAGATGTGAGAAGTTTAGATCCCTGCCAATAGTTTACCATAAAGCTGCTGTCTGAAGTCTGAGCTCCTCTCCTCCATTAAAAACATCATGTTGAGAGTCGGTGGGGTAATTTGTGTGTTGTTGGAGGATGGCCAGCTCAGCCCAGGCTCAGTTTTCTAATGCTTAGTTTCTGCTCTGAAGCTAATAAAGGGAAGAGAAAATGAGAGCAACTTTACTATAAACACCACTGAGTGTTTTTCTGATATCTTTTGAGTGTCTGTTTTTGCTTAAATTCACATTAGGGAGTTTTGAGACAAATATTCTTGTTTTTCTTCTTCTTCTTCTTCTTTCGCAATAGCAAGCATTAGCATTATCATTTGATGAAATTATGAATCTCACTCCAAGCACCATGTCTTCTTGTCAACAAACGTTTTGCCAATTTATCCTTTTTATGCACTACATTCTCTTCTAATTGAAGCCAGCCGCAAAAGTAGTAGTTTTTTGGAAATTTAATGAGAAAAGTGAGGTAATGTAAAACAATATTTTCAAATCCCCAAAAGAAGAGGTTATTTGTGGTTAATAATAGTACAGTTTTGTGACAATGCAAGACACATGTTCAAGTGGAAGGCTTAATAGTGTGACCAGAGACACTACACAGCTCTCACTGCAAGCATAATCTCTACTAGCATACTCAGTAATAACTTTCTTAGCTTTTGACAGAACCCTAATGAGGATGGGGATAAAATTAGCCCTTTATTTTGTCTATTTGTATATAAACCCATGGCAACCACACATTGAAGGCATAATTAGATTGACTGGCTAAAGTTTTGCTGCCTGGGATCCCATCAGAGACTGATGTCATTCTCTTTCACTTGCTAGTTCGTAGCAATCCATATAAACAGAAACATTCATATAATACTGAACCAAGATTCCAAGCTAACCAAAAATGTCTGATCTATTAACAGCCCACCCAATGGGGTGACGAGGGTCTGGTGTGGCTGACAGTTTGCAGAGCGCCACACACTTGCATGATCTAAGTGCGGTTTACTGTATTAAAACGAAATGGCTCATTTAACAAATCAAATCTTCAAAGGAGTCGCTCACTCCAGTGGGCAGGAGAAATGATGAAGCACATGTTTCCTAAAAATAAATGAATCTTATGGAGCAAACAACTCAAAGAGTAAAACAAGATGCACCTTGCAAAGCAAAGCTGCCTTCACTTTGTGTGTTTACAGTGTGGTTTATGAAGGGTGAAGCCACAAATCAGACGGCTGTAGATTCATCAGAAGCAGAGTGCGGCAGACTCTTCACATCATTCTTTATGAATTTAAAAGGAAAATGTTCCAGTTGTCCAATTGAGCAAGTGTTTATATATATATATATATATATATATATATATATATATATATATATATATATATATATATATATATATATATATGACTTTACAGTAAATATAAAATAAGTAGCATTTTAGTACAGGGATCAAAACTCACTATTGACTAGTTGCTTATTAACAAAATGGATGTTTATTAGTACTTATAAAGCACATATTCTGCATGACCATTTTCTACATCTCTAATCCTACCCAATACATAAAATTAACAACTATCTCACTAACTATTAAAAAGCAGAAAACTAGGAATTTATTAAGGCAAAATTTTTAGTTACTGGTTTGGTAATAGCGAGAATTGGACCTTAATATAAAGAGAGACCAAAATAAATGAGATGTTTGACATTTTTATTTAGTTTAGTTCACATTGGGTGGTTCCACCAGTCATTTGTGTGTATAAAACACATGGTTTGGTTACCGACATACTTAAAAAATATCTTCTTTCGTGTTCCACATCAGAAATAAAGTCATATAGACATGAGGGTGAGTAAATGTTAAGAACAAGTTTGGGTGAACATTGACTTCTAGAAGACTCATATTATGTTGAACATGAAACAGGGAGCCTCTGATGTGAAGCTCTGTACAAGAGCAGAACAGTGTAATTGTTTCTCCTGAAGTAAATTGTTATAGTTATAGTTGCCACTATTTCATTGCTCTGATTAAGAGTGCGAGGACTTGTCAAAAAGGAAAAGAGAAAGCATGCGGTGAACACATCAAATTAATGAGCATGAGAGGAGTTGGCTGCTTTCTATTACAACATACTCGCACCTATTTCCATTAACTTGCGATACTTCGCATATTTAGCTTGCGAAAATGTTTTCTTTGGCGGGAATTAAATATCATGCTTCATATCATTTGTCACCTTTCTATAATTACCACACATCCTTGTTTGTACATCTGTTTTGATGTAACCTAATACAGCTGTGTAACTTGGACAGTGTCTGATTGTAATTACATTAGGGGCTCTAACTGTGTTTTCAGAACAATTTCAAATGAAGCAACTTTTGATTTGATGTAGTCAGCTGAGATTAACGCGAGGTCTCTCTCTCTCTCTCATTTGAAAAGTGCCAGTGTTTTTCTGTGTTTAAACATCAAGAGTAGGAGACCCAGAGTGAACCGACATAAATATCCAAGTAAAATATTAGAATTCTCAAATATATAGCCTATATATAAACACTAATACTGAGCTTGTGCCTATTGTGATGATGCTAGCAGTGCTGATAAATGTTCCTGGCATAAACTAACACCAAAGCCTGATTAGGCAGTTGAACCTGAAGATAAATGACTTGATCAAAAACAGAAGAAATATGGATTACTGTTGCGAAAGAATGAAAGCATTGAGAAATGTACAGAGACTGACAAAAGCATGCGAACAGATGACAGCAACAGCAAGCATTCAGCACTGGGAATTTTCAGTTTAATCAAAAAGTTTGGAAGAATTGCTGTAAATCTCCTTTACAATGAAGTATATGCATTCAAAAAAGTTCTCGAAGGTTGTGGGTCACAATGATGCATTTTAATCCAGAATTGATTTGTCCCCAATATTTCATCCATTCATAGTAGTACATGAATATTTTGAAAGGTTTATTACTAATTCTTTAACAATCTAAAGGGTAGTATGGCTATTTTTAGTCTGTTATTCTTTTCAAAGTTTTCCTTGAACCATTAGTGAATTCCATTTGGTTTGTTGACCGTAATTCCAAGTGCCTGGGAAATCCTCCATGGCCTCTGTCTCAAATCTCAGGGAAACAGAAGAGTTCATTAGCTTTCCAAGCAAAGCAGATCATTTTAATAAAACTTTGGAAAAGAGGCCCAGGGTCATCAGAGACCTGCAGGATTATTCGCCCTTGATTTTAACCACAGAAGCCTTTCGAAAGCAGAGAAAAATGAAACAGAAGAGAGATCTAATGCCAGCTGGACTGTCACATCCTGTGATTCTGATAAGAGTTTCTATCTCGAAATATTTCACTTTAAAACAACATATTCAAGCTCACAGCTGACCTTTGGCATTTTCAGACTTTTCCTTTTGCACACTACATTATGAAAGTGTGTACAAAATTCTCAAATGCATCATTGGACCAGCCAACATATCACAACAGAGCAAACCTCACCGGAGAGAGTAATGGGATGCTGAAAGAATCGAGTCTTGTCCACAGGAGAAAGGAAATGAAAACAAAAAGAAGTTCTCTTCCCTCACTAAGACACATAGCATGGGGGTTAGCGGAACACACAGTCGGATGATGAATGTCTGTTTGCATTCCACGTCGACAGGAGAATCAGACGAGAGCCCAGAGAGGGGTAAATGTCAGTTTGGAGTATGGTAAAAGGCATATGTTGGTTAGGTTATGCATTCTTGTAATGCCCTTCCATGCAGAGAATATTATTATATGCACATTAATCTTTTTCATATTCATCAGGTGGAATGTGAACAAAAAAAAAAAAAAAAACATTTTTACATTAATTAAAAATGTTTGATTTTGCAAAATCAAAAAATGTGTGCCTAAATCAGTTGTAAACTGTATGTCTAAATCAACCAGGTAAGGTGTTATTTTATTAAACAATCTGCTGTTTATACTATAGCTTATACTGATATATAAAATACACCACAAAACAATTAAATTGGTTAACTTTACAAACGTTAAAACTAAATAATGCCATAAAATTTTATAAATATATTAAAAATATTTAAAAACTACGAAATATTCCACAAATATGGTTATATTCCATGTCTAAGATTTCATTAAAAAAGTGTAAATTCAAAACAAAGTATGCCACAAAATCAACTGTGTTAAATGTCATATCTAAAATTCACATTCAAATATTTAGCTGTTTTTCTAGTTTAGTCTAAAACTATATATACAGTAAATCATAATCTTTACAACCTGAACTGCTTCTATATAACAGCGGGAACGGGTCAATTGCTTTGTAGTGTGGGTGTTGTAAGTGAGAACTCATGCATGCCTTGAAGTGTAACATTCTCACATGATGCAAAAATATTCCCCGCCGTTTTCTTTGTCAGTTTGATGGATGCTTTTATTTATTTACCTATTTATCTGTTTGGGAAAACAGAGCCTTTAACTTTTAAGCACAGACCTAATATTTTACCCAGAGCTAAAGCTGGAAGTAAATGATCCTAAGCCGTCACGGACAGCAGCAGAATGGACTTTGTTATGAGGATATGCTAAGGTGTGACGGGGGGCTTGTTTGCACAAAGCTTTTGCTCCTGTCCTCTTGCCCTGCAGCAAAGTTAGGTGAGAATAGCCTGTCCTTTTTCTCTCTTTTCTTCTGGACAGCTCCAGGTAAGTGTGCTGTCGCCAGCCAGTTGCACACCTGTGGAAAGCTGCTCGCTTATTCCTTCCTGCGTATCTTCTCTTCCTGTCCGTCCTCCCCCTAACCTCAATTCCTCTCACTCATCTGACCTGTAACAAGGATCAGTTCACACCTCAGCTCTGTTTGTTTGACTTCTATTGTCAAACCATCCCCCAAATGAATCCCAATAACTCAGAAAGATGTAACCTTCCTCCTCCACCCCTCCCCTACCCACATCCCTGTCCTTGGGCTGCATGCTGACAGAGACTCATGGGGGTGGAGGAGCACAGGAATGTGAGAATTCTTTCTTCGGACCTGCTGACTCCTTCATTTGAGGGGTAACGTATTAAGAATAGTCACCGGCTCATCTAATTGGTTCCTTTGTGCTACTATGTGAATTTCTTTGTTTAGAAAACAGCCGGCTAATCACTTAGCCTTAATGTTTTCTGCTTTACTAAGGATGCGTCAAGTGATAAGTTGCAGACTTTGGGCCCTTAAGACCAAACCCATCCACCCGTTTTGCCCATGGTGTTTAGATTCAGTACCCTTCATACCTTTGCAGGCTTTCCTGTGAGAGATGGGCTTAGACATGTCTCTGTAGTAGCCCTCCTTGCAGTAGTGGCAGTGGCGACCTGCCGTATTGTGGCGGCAGTTCAGACAGACTCCTCCGCTTTTCCTCCCGGAGAGTTTGTAAAGCTCCATGTTGAAACGACAGCGCCTCGCATGGAGGTTACAGTTGCAGGCTGCGGAAAAGAAGAAAAAAAAAACCAGAAGATGCATTTTTTTTTTTAAACAGCACATCCTTTGTCAGAGCGTTTCTCAAACATTTCAAGCCAAGTACATAAGAACCAAGAAATTGCATGTCCTGGTTGGGCCTTTTTCCCTTTTTTCCATTTGGTTTGAGCTACTCAGGCATAATTCTACATGAATTAAAAAATATATTTTTTATTAATAACATATAATTAATATACTAATTAATGTCCATTTGTGATGGCAAAGCTGAATTTTCAGCAGCCATTACTCAAGTCTTCAAAGTCACATGATCCCTTAGAAATCATTCTAAGATGCTGATTTTTGTTAAGGAACATTTTGCATAATTTCAGTGTTCAGATATGTGTGCTGCTTTTGATTGTTTGATAAATAGAAAGTTAAAAAGAACAGCATTTATTTGAAATTTTAATCTTTTGTAACATTGAAAATGTCTATATTGTAACTTTGGACCAATTTAATGCATACATGCTGAATAAAAGTATTAATTTCTTAAAAATAAATAAATAATAATAATAATAATCATTATCAATCATTCTGGCCCCAACTTTTGAGTGGTAGTGTATATCCGATATCCAAACACATAAAAATTATTTTAAAATTTAGATGAAATAATTTTATCAAACCACATGCACATTTTCAGAAACATTATTTTCTGGGTAAGCTATTATGATTTAGACACACAGAGCTCTATTAAACATAAAAAAGTAAATTATACAAATGTTTCTGTACTATTTATGTGTCATGAGACCATCTAAATCAAGAATTAAGAGAATTTCCTTAATCATTATGCAGTAGAGGTCCAGGCGTCAGTTTGACAGTTATGTCTTTACCAACTGCAGCAAATGAAGTGCCAGGAAATTAACTTCTGATAATGAGGTCAGCTTCTGAGCTTTGTCTCTGACCAGGCCTGCTCTTTCCCAATGATGCCAAACAATATCAGACAAGGCCTCCAATTACCATTCCATTCCCATTCCCCACCATGCGCAGGAAGCTCTGCTCCTGCTTGTTTACTAATGAACAAAGTTTCTGCCACCAAGTTTAATTACTGTCTGATGTTTATTCATGACTGATTTGTGTGCAGAAATGTTCTCTTTCATTAAGTCTGGGTGAGACATTGGTGTGGCTCCTCCTTATGTATTATTCAGCAATAAATCCCAACCCTCCTACCAAAATGCTTTGGGCTTTTCAAGTGCGGACAACTGTTGGCAAGACATAGCTGATGCACATTCTCTGAGCAACTTCAGCGGTGTGTTTATTGGGTCTTATGCTAGGAAACGTCATGAAAAAACAAGCATTTTGATGAGAGGGCATAACAACTAACAAAAGCAATTGCTGTCACTATAGCAAGACTAAAACTACAACAATGGCTTTCAAGGTTTTTATTTATTTAGTCCATCAATTTTTTTACACTTTGTTTAATTCAAATATTCACATTTAGTATCACCCTAAATGCTCTTGGCTCATCTCCACAGATTTTCCACTTGCTGCCCGAAAAGGGCAAAATAAAAATAAAAATTCAACTTGGAATAGGTCTTTTGAGATGCCTGCAGGACATAAAGAATGATAATTTGGCCTGTCCTAGAAGTGTCTCCTCTTCAAACGTACTCCATGCACGGCTAGTTTGCTCTCAAACAGGCATACTGTTGGTATTAATTCTGCCTGCTTGTTTGAATCCCAGTGGAAACTGATCCTTCCTACCCTCTAGGTATGGATTATTCACTTTTGCTAATAAGGCAAGTGCAATCCAGTATTCAGCTCCCAGCTTCTTTAAATTTCAACAGACTTCCTGAACTTATTGATAAACAGAAAATCCAACTTGTTTTCTCTGAAAATTAAAAAATGTATAAATATTGTACCACATTTGAACATTTTATTACTTTTCAAGGCACAACAATTCCTTAAATTGCAATTGGACGGACATAAAACTGAGTAAACTAATCACAACAGTATGTTTTAGCGAAGTAATGAGAAAAATCTGTTACTACAATGACATCACCCGAAAACCTTTCAGCTGTATTCGTTCTTCCTTTATTTAAAACAATCTGTTCTAAAAGAAGTTATGTTTTATATGGATTGGGCAGCAGCAGTCTTAGACTGTAATTTGCTATCAAGAATCAATGCATCTTGTTAAAAGGTTAAGTTAACCAATATGTGGTTTAATTTATCATTTACTGGTTTTAGTTTTAGACTATCAATTTAATTTGATTATATATATATATATATATATATATATATATATATATATATATATATATATATATATATATATATATATATATATATATATATATATATATATGCATTTCATGAGCATAACTGCTGGAGAACACTGTTGTAGCATCACTATAGTATGCACCTATAAAAGAACTCCACTAAAAGGAAATTGCGTTGTCAACATGGGAGTCTATTCGTAGTATTTGGCTCAGACTGCTTCCTCGACACACATAGCGCAGCTGGGAAAAGCTGTTTCAGTACCTCATCTGGTTTCCTCATGATAGAGATTGTGATTGTTGTGACACACAAACACACACACACACCATACAGTGTCCTCACACCTGCTCTTTTACAGTCAAGCAGGATTCAGGGTGTTTGCGTCTCAATGGGAGCAAACACAAAGCGGCTGTACATTATGCCGCCCCCCACAATCAACTCACTGTTAAACACATTTTGTTTCACTTCTACAGCTTGAGATCTGCTCATTTTGACCTTTGACATCCACTCTCACACCTTGTTCGGCCTGCATGCTTCCCCGTATCTTTGAAGTGCTTTCAGACTCATTAATCTTTACATTTAATCTGCCTTAAAAGCATGATCATAATTTAAATGTTGCCTTATGTGACGGAACAAGATTACGGCAGCTTTTGGAGACGGGAGGAAAAGCTCATCCCTCTGTTGGGACTTCCTAACCACAGAATAGAACAGCATCAGTCTTAACAGAATGAAAGATTACCTAGATGTCCTACAAGCCTGGTGGATGCAGAATACTTGCAGAGGATGAAAACCCTCATCAGTGAAGCCAACAAACCAAGATACTCACACTTGCAGGTACACATTTACCTAGCCGATAAACCCCGGGCAGAGATAAGGAGGGTAGATGACTCTTCTGATTGGCTGGTTTGAGGAGAAAGCCAAACCAGATGCGTTTTGTCTCTGTTCCCTCTTTAGTTTGGCTCTGCTCACTGAGAGGTTGATAAACACATTCAGCCGTGAGGAAAGAGTGTAAAGTGATAGCTTTTGAGTGCAGCTAATTGGTTTTTTACTGACTTAAGAATTTTCTTAAAAGACGGTATTAGAATCTTGATTTTGTTGTGCTTGCTTTTTTGTTAGCACTTTTTCCCCCACTTTTTATTTGTGACCATGGAAATTTTGCTAACAAATATCAAGTTAGTTATATTATAGTTATATTAAATATCAAAATAAGAAAACACACACAAACTACAGTTCAAAGGTTTTAGATGAGTAAGATTTTTTAAATGTTTTTAAAAGAAGTCTCTTCTGCTAATCAAGGCTGCATTCATTTGATCCAAAATACAGCAAAAACTGTAATATTGTGAAATATTTTTAGAACAACTTTTTTTTTCTATCAGAATATATTTTAAAAAGAAAAGGCTATTAATCCTGTGTTGGCAGAGCAGAATTTTCAGCATCATTACTCCAGTCACATGATCCTTCAGAAATCACTCTAATATGCAGATTTGCTGGCGATGGAACATTTATTATTATTATTATTATTAGTGTTGAAATCTGTTGTGTACAATTCTGATGACCACTCATTTCCTTCCTCTGCAAATATGAGAATTTCCTCAAACACTCACTTAGTGCTTGATTATTTGGCATAGGTGTGAATAACTTAATTTATTAGGTGTGAGTGTATTTAGGATTATATTTTTGTTAACCTGACCTTATTTCAACAAACGTTAGTGAAGTCACAAATTATCCAGAGTTGTTTAGGCTATTTTAGGCCCCAATACATCACTGTGTACCCCAGGGCTCCATCCTGGGCCCTCTTTTGTTTGCATTATATGCTTCCACTTGGTCATAATATACGCAGACACAATATATCTTACCATTTTTATGCCGATGAGATTCAGCTCTACTTTCCTATTAAAAATAATAATGGTTCTTTGTATGGCCTGTTTGACTGCCTGTGTGACATACAATGTTGGATGGACATTAACTTCCTACAGTTAAATCATAGTATTTACATCATAGTTAATCATTTTGGGTCTTTATCCTCAAATCTTCATGACTGTGTCAAAAATCTTGGTGTCATTTTTTATTCTAATTTGAGTTTCGATAAGCAGATTAGTGCTATTGTCAAAAGCAGTTTCTTTCAGCTAAGATCTATTGCCAAAATCGAGATGATGCTATCTACGAAAGATCTTGAAACTGTTATTCATGCTTTTATTTCCTCAAAGTCGGATTATTGCAACTCTTTATACCTTGGTTTGCCTAATTCAACTGTAAATCAACTGCAGATGGTTCAAAACGCAGCAGCCAGGTTTTTGATTTGCACTAAAAGTGTCAGCACATAACTCCTATGCTTGCCTCTCTCCACTGGTTAGGTCCCAGATTGATTTGAAAACGTATTTGTTTGTAAAGCTTTACATGGTCTTGCCCCTGAGTATATTAGTGATCTTCTTGTCCCGTACAATGCTTAAAGATCCTTATGTTCTTCCAATTAACTTCTTATCTCTGTTCCTCGCTCACGTTACAAAACTAAAGGTGACCGGGTCTTCTCAGTGGCTGCTCCCAGACTGTGGAACAGTCTCCTTCTCTATATTAGACCCTCCCTTTCTGTTTCTACTTTTAAATCTTCATTAAAAACGTATCTGTATTCTTGATGTTTTGAATGATGGTGTTTAAATTCTTACATGTTTTCAAGGTTTTGATCCTGTGTGTTAATTCTGTTTTAGTATTGTTTTGATTTTTGTTTTACCTCTGTACTGCACTTTGTTTTGCAGCTTCTGTTTTTTTTTAAATGTGCTCTATAAATTAATAAACTTGACTAAACTAAACTATTTATTCTTCTTTTCCTGCACTGTCTGAACATTCCAATAAGTGAGGAAATTAATGCGAACTCTTACACTCTTTGTAAAAGCTTGCTGTATAAACAGTGTCAGACTAGAGGCCATTGGTAATTCTCCTCAGTTATCAGGGATATCAGTCCAGCACTCAACACTATTGGCCTTTTTTCACTGAGCCTGTCAGACAGAGCGAAGATAAAAAGACGTCACCCCTTAATTCAGAGATTACAGCTGTTGTTTAACAATTTGAGTAAAGGGTTAAAGAGAGTAGAACGTATCAGATTTCGATGATTTTCAGCTTACTGTAATATATTTGATGTAAAAACTGATCCAAGCACAGACTTGAAAAAAGACAAAATAAAAAGTTTGAACCAAGCAGAATAAGGGGGTGATTACACTATTGTACACTTTTTCTTTTCAAATTTTATGAATGAAACAACATGCTTGGTGAAGCATTACCAAAATGGTGGTGCACTAAATCAAATGGGGGTAAAAACAAACCCACATTCCGTGACTTAAGAGTTAAGGAATCCACCCACAGCTCATACATTCTTCAGGAGAGAAACTTGATGGCTGTCAGCTCCGACACCATCTCAGGTGTGAGTCCTGACCTTCAGTGTCAAAAATCACCCGTCATATGTCATGAACCCCAGGGCATGAGATCTTTCATTTAACGGGGGACGATGCCACCAGACTCAATACCAACACCTAACACCGGCCAATCAAAGAAGAAGCTATGCGGAGGGTTGCTATTCTTACTGGGCTTTTAAATAAACATGGAAAAGGACCCATCAATGTCTAGTTTAGTTTTAATCTTTGTGTGCAATGCAATTAGCCCCCCAAGCCCCGTAAGACTTAATGATAAAATGTTAGATATTACCACATCAGCCATGTTGTGGTTTGGTGGCCTTTGAGCAAAGTTAAGTGTAGGGAGTGTGCTTGGGTGGTTGTATGACATGAAGTGTGTGTGTGTGTATAAGTGGAATGTAAGAGTGCCTGTGTGTGCCTGCACATGCGTTTTTTGGATGTTGCATCAGTTCAAGTCTTTTGCACTGGGGCCTCAAATCAACACTGGTAAAACAGTTTCCCTAAGGAACTTAATCGCTGAGACAATGATGAACGTTTGCATTGTGGTTCTGTGGTCAGCCAAAGATATTCAGTGGTTTGAACTGAGAGAAATTAATAAATTGATGGCATATGGAATACATTTTTCTTGACATCATCTGTCAAATAATAAAAAAAGAATTGATTAATTAAAATCAGTTTCTGAAAGTGAAATTTTGAAGATTTTTTTATAAAATTTGTCCATTCAAATATTATATATTATAATGTAATAATTATAATAGTTTGGCAGGAGAAACAGGCTAAAATGTAAATCATTCTTCACTGAAAATCTTAGTATCAGTCCTGTTGTTTATAGTTTCTCACCTTAAATTATATGTTAATTTAAATTATATGTTAATTTAAATTATATTAAATTATATTATTTTAATATAAATTATATTATATGATTTTAAAGGATTTGGAATATAGTTGTTATACAACTTCTATCAAAGACTTTTATGATTCCTTTATGATGCTTTTGTGTCCTTTTTGAAGCTTAAAGCTCCAAATCCCATTTGTAGTAATAGCAATTTTCTCCTTTTGTGTTTCATGAAATATAGAAAGTTATATGGATTTGGAACAACATGAGGGTGAGTAAATGATGACAGAATTTTCATTTTGGGGTGAATTATTCTTTGAAGTGTACCTGTAACTTGCAATCACTTATCCATATTTGCACAGATAAAAATAAATAAATAAATAATGCCTCATTGATTGATATCTAATTGTATTTCTAAACTGAACAGACTATTGCTATTGACATTACTATAAATGTATACTATAAAAGACAGCACGTGGATCATTAAAGTTGCATAATTATAATAAGATTTATCTCCACCTCTTTTTTTGTCCACTGTATTTGTAGTTCTGACTTTTGGGGCTCTCTAGCTGCTGCATTGTTGATATATTGCTTGGTGATGGTTAAATGTTTGTTTGTGTCAGTTTCATTTGCTGCTCTCATATTAAAAAATGAAAAGACCACACTGGAACATATTATCTGATTCACACTCTAGGGTTAGGGTTGTTGAAAACTCTTTTATAGGGAAATAATCAATTCATTAGGGTTAGGGTTAGGGTTAGGGTTATGACAGCAGCCAAATCACTTCATTCATATTGCTGTTTTTTTTCATATTTAAATTCTAATAATAACAGAATGGAATTGAACACTTACTACCATTATTATTAAAGATCACAATATGTTGTTGATGCAGACCATGTCTTCATATAACTGCTGTAGGAAACTTACAGTAGAACAATGTATGAAGAAAATCTCACTCATGAAACTCTACTCTAATGTGCTTCAAATATATACCCAGAAAATTAAATTATGTAAGTAGAAATATTGAGTCCTAAAATATAATGTAAAACTCTAAAATCTTATTGCACAATAGTTCACAATATATACAAATATATCAAGGTGAATTAAAAGCAATACTGGATTTTTCCCAAGCCCCTGACAGTTTGTCAGTCACACTGTCATTTTGTCGACAAGAAACATACCTGTCTGAGATTATTTATTCTTTATGTAGACAGCTGTCTGCACCTTTGTGAAGCAAAATGTAAACATTAAAAATACCTCTTAAAAATATAAACAGCTATTAGCCGACTCATGACACAAATCTGGAATGCTTTTAATGAGTCTTGAAAAAAATGAAAACCTTTACAAATCACGTTTAGAGAGTGAGGTACCACCTCTCCTCTCCTCCATTTCCGGAGTGAACGAGTATTAGATTTCCAAACTATCACCTTGGCATGAAATTAACAAATAAAATGTTAGAGCAGTTGAGGCAGCCAGGAAAAGAGCATATTAGCAGCTGAGTCTTAGATCAGATGAACTGGTGTGGACACACTGGAGAATAACAGCGAAGGGGGGGGGGGTCACGTCCCATATGTCAACAGTATACTTTTAACAGGACGCATATTTCAGGCAGTGCATCTCTTCTCCACCCAGCATGCTGAGAGAGCTGAAGAGCGCTGAAGCTTTTGTTTCCACCTGTATGTGAACCCCAGAGTCAAACAGATCTGACTCAAGTCCTTTGAGTCTTAATTCAAGACAAATGTGAGTGCCGTCAAACAGAGAATCACTCAACACGAACCAAACTCTCATTATGCCCATGCACCCAAACACACGGCAACCTGTCTTTTTCCCCACTCTTTCTTTCTGTGTAAAAAACAGACACAGCAAAAATAGGTGGTCATAATGTTATGATTAATTTTGATCTGTTTGCTCTTGTTTGAACTACAAACAAAAATTAAGAAGAAGAAGAGAAAGAATGTGTGGTGTTTCAGTAAATGAACAGATTTTAAGGAATTTCAGGAAGCAAATGTACCCTGTTTATTAAGAAACAAACAAAACAAAATATAGGCAATAAAAAAAAAAACATTTATCTGTATGCTGCTTATTAAATTATGGCATGAACTTTACACATAGCTCTAATTGTGTTTGACCTATATGTTCATCAACATCAACTCCCAGATCAGTAGCATACTGACCTTTAAAAGAATAAGCTGTAAATGTGAACATTTTTATTGACAGCCACACCACATAACCTTTAATTCCAGGCCAACTCCTGGGACGATATCTGCTGCATTATTCATCACTGGCTGAAGAACGCTTGGATTATGACTTGTGTGTATCTCCGGTTCTTCCTAATTATATATGCATCCACACGGGAGCCCAAGAGCACTGCTGTGCATGACTGCTGTTGGTTAGTAATAAAACATGATTGGTTTTGGCAGTGAATTTAAGAATATGTGGATTTGGGAAGTTTTGGAGTGGCTCCCTCTTCGAAACCCCAGTGCATACAAAAACATATGCTTTAATACACTTCCAGCCGCTGGCTTAACATATCATATCAAAATCATGCAACCGCCAAAAAGATGAGGTGAGTGAAAATAAAGAGGAAAGTTCTCCTCTCTAATTCTAAGTCTTAAAGTCTCTAATCCCTTATCAGCAATAAATCAATTATACTATATTATTCAGATTAAACTATATAGCTTTCTTAAGATCAAGTCACATAATTTCAAAGCATGTCATGTGAAACACCTACACAACACAAATTCAGCTCAATTCAAGTTAACTTCAAGCTCATTTTATACATCGGCAAAAGTGGTTATGTCTGAGTGGGTGAGTTTTTTACTTTGTAATTAGTCTTTCCATTTCCAGCAGTGACTGGAAACAGCTGTGAATATGATAGGCAGGCGTATTAATAAGAAAATCATCACAGTAATACAGAGACACCTTTTTTTCCTGTATTTTATTGCTGTTTTAGAGCTTAGTCTTCAATAAGAATGGCAAGGGTGGCAATAGAAACTTTACTTTTTTTTTTTAAATAAGTATTTTTCATCCACTTTAAAATGCATCTCATGGTCATGTTGGCAATGCTTAGTTTACTTGATAGTAATTTTATTTTCAGCTGATCCAGTATGTGCAGTACAGAACCTTTCTTTCTGTTACTGCTATAATATAAGTGTCAGAGGCTCTTTATTCATTCTGTTTAATGTTCCCTCTATCCTTATCTCACTCTTTCTCTTTCTTTCCGTCTATTCTTTTGTTATGAAGATCTTAATTAGATGACTCTGAAAACTTTGAAACTAAAAAGGGTTTCAGGTCTAGAGGCTCCTAAGGGTTTTACAACCACAACAAAGACCTCCACTTTCCATTATAAGCACCCATTTAATGACCGGCTTGCCCCCTCGTTAGGGGTGATCAGCTGTTCCAAAGCGTGCACCATCACTTGCATCAGAAGAGATACGCCAACGACTCACTGTGATGCAGGAATAAATAGTGTGTTAAAAAGAAGAGTGCATCTATTTCCTTGCTAACGAAGACCTTTTGTATGAGTGTGTGTGTTTGTGTGTGTGGACAAAGAGAAAGAAAGCCGACAATAACAGAGAGATAAAGATTCTGCGAGGACGGAAAAGGGGGAAAAGAGAGAGAACGGCAAGACATAAACAAAAGAGATAAACACGAGAGAATATTCCGGTTCGTTTCTTTGCCTTGAATGAACTTTCGAGGATGTCTGTTTTGTGTGATTCGCGTTGTAAGAATTATACAGAAGCAGACTGAAGCGGCCACCTCTATTCATCCCAGGTTGGCGAAAGCCTCCTGGGATTTATGTAGATTCCCCAGACTGCGCAAAGCCAGACACACAAAGATGAGAAAAGATCCAGCTTTCGGGCTACGACAGCACACAACGCAGCGTTTATAAACCCTAATGCTGCCATTCCACTGCACACGTGCCCCACATCTGGCAAACAAGCGTTCTCCTCTAAAGATCTATTCAGTATCTGAACCATTTTTTGCCACAGAAGCAGGTTACAAATGATGAAAAAAATTGCTATATATTCAATTAGATAGTTGCTAATAGATGAAGCGTGACGCTGAACATGATTCCATTGTTCAAGGTAAATGTTAAAAGGAAATGTACTTGATTACCTGTCTTGGACCAATGCTTTAACCCTCTGGAGTCTAAGGGTATTTTTGGGGCCTTGAGAAGTTTTGTCATGCCCTGACATTTGTGCTTTTTTCAGTTTCTTATAAATATCTAAATGGGTAAAGTCTAATATCACTGTAATCAGCACAAACTGGGCTATAATAATATGTGAAATGCATGCATGTACATGATTGTATTTTTGAGAAAAAATCGTCTTGAGCTACGATCACGAGCAGCAAAACTTAAGGCCAGTCACTGCAATCTGAGGCATTAAATAAAATCAACTTAGCAGCAGTCCTGTTATATTGCCAACAACAATAATATATTCATCCTCCTCTCTGAAAAGGTTATTGTGTAACTGTAATGGTACCGTAGACCATTGAGTAAAATCAGCCAACAGAGAACCTGCTAAAACTTCCAGCCAAAATAGAATGATGTCAAAAGGCACCCAGCGTTAAAACCCTAAAGTGTCTTTTTGGGCTTAGTTCTGTGATTGCTCAATTCCTTGACACAGCTATCACATTCGTTTGGAATGTTGGAAATCTGAGCCGCCGCATTAAACATACACAGCTCTATTGGCACTCAGAGAATGAGGAAAGGGGATCTCTTTATGAAGACATTATCTTGTCAAATTAGCCACCGAAGTCATCGATAATGTTGCAGAGCTGTTGGTGTGGCAGTTTTATGAGAAAATAACCATGTTTGAAAATTACAGTGTTAATTCTTCCCCTCAGGCCAAGGAAAGCCCTCCTGAGTCATATTGTATTGCTGTCACTGTTCCTTAATTGATACTTTATGTCAAATCACAGGCTTAAATGTGTTTCCATCCATTTTATGAAGGTTTTGGGAAGTTGGATAAAAAAATCAAGCGTTTTGTCCTTGCACTCTAAACCTTAATTTAATGCATTACATTAGATAAAAATTGCTTTCCCAGTGCATACAATTTCCATTCTCTTGGACATGGAATAGGAGGGATGCTTAATACACAAATATTTTTTCAGAATTTTTTTTTTTTTTTTTTTTTTTAAATGAACTAAATTCACATCTTTGGCGGAAACAGAGCTGCTGCACATAATGTAAGCTTTCTCCACACATGAAACAACTTTTTTCCAAAATGTTTTGCCATAGAAGTACTTTGAGACAAAGCCTTTTACTCTAAAGAAAGGAAAATCCATCCCTTCAAACAGTGGTGACTCAACCCAAATGGAGGAGGAATCGGATCGGTTATGTTTCCACACCCTCCGGATTTAAGGATGATTCGCAAAGTTTGTAACACAGATGACGCCCAAGGAATGAAAGCCTATCTATGAGAAGTCAACTGTTGTCTTGGGCAGCAACTCTGCTCTAGAGTCTACATCCAGTTTACCACCCGCTGTCGAATCTCCATAGCTGCGCAAGTTCCCTATAACTCAAACATCTCTGGCATTTTCTGGAAATAGCTTCTGGGATACCACATTTGGAATTGACACTTTTTAGAATCATTAAGCCCACGAAATCACATATTAACAAGTTTAGAGCTAAATGTGATATTTTCCACTGATTATTCCCAGTCTACGAGCACAGATAGGATGGGAATATTGCTTTTTTTCTCTATTCTATGCGATTTACTAACTGACCTTTTCTCCCTCTATTAGCCTCGTTAGTAATTACATTGTGGCTGTCACATCAGGACTTTAAGCCTCTCTTTTTCATTTACGCCCCCACACACATACCTTCTCCGAGTTCATTCACACCAATATGGTGGGAAGGTCTCAGGGAGGTCAAATCCTCTGGAGCAGATGTCATTAGCGCGTGTCACCTCTCCGATTTACCGTCCTCGCTCGAAGTTAACAAGCATTCACGCTGTTTTATTGGAATACAACTCCACTGCAGCAGATTTTTCAATAAAATTTATAGAGCATGAAAATGACTTCAGTTGGGCAAGCAGGGACTGCAGTGGAACAGGGGAGAGCAAGGGTTGGAGATGCTGGGAAGACCATGGGAAATCTGTTGGCCGATCAGGACAGATTGCCTGGAAATGACCCCAGTGTCCATCAGCCAGTGAGAGGGGGAGCACTTCAAACATTTTTCAAGGATCAGCTCTCTCGGTGCATTGACCTGTGTGAGTGTTTTAACAGGCCGTTAATTAGTGGAAGGATTCTCATGGGAGATATTACCCCAAACCAAGTGTTCATTGGGAAATATTTGATTTGATTGGTCTCCACCTCCATTTGATTTCTGAAAATGAAGGTAAAATTTCCATCTAAAGATGATAAATGAACACATAGACCATGTATACACCCACCCGCCAAGGTCTCGGTGCATTGCCCAGGACGGTAGAAACACATCACAGCCAGAATACAAATATAACGAGGCTAACTTGTCTTCCATCCATTTCCATTGTTCTCAGACGTGCTACTAAATCCTCAAACGGGCAGTTGTCCAAACCTTCATCAACAGCAGGCTGTGTTTTTTCTCCTCCCCGCCACATGTTCCGCACACCGTCTCTCCCAGTGTGAGCGGGAAGCAGACAGGAAGTCCCTAAAACTGTAAATCTAAAGCCCAGGTTGCCGATTCATCCTGCTATGACATGTTTATTGTTCTTTTTCTAACCGTTGTCCTCACTCCTCCGCCATTTTTTGGGATGACGCTATTCTCTCTGTACGACTCCAGAATCACTTAGCGGCTTTCTTGAAAAGCTCGTTGTGGTGTAACCAGCATTTTTCAGCATGTTAAAGTCATCAGACACTCAGCATGAGCTTTCAGAGTGGCTAATTGCGTGTGAAGAAAGCACCTCAGTGGCCACCGGCCACGCTTTCCCTCAAGAGATCTCCCACAAGACAGATGGTCAAAGCAAATCACAAAGCTGTTAAATCATTTTTAGAACATATTTTCTAAGTCTAACAAGGTAATTTTCTATGTTAAATTTCAGTAAACGATAAACAATGTGCACCATAACCTGCTTTAACCCTTATTAGTGCCGCCGCACAATGATAACCACAATTAAACATCATTATCTAAAGTTTCCAAGTGTATTTAACTCTGGGTAAAAAGAGAAAATTTGGGATCCTGGCAAATGCCACGGTGATTGTAATTGCTTTCTTTTGGGGAAATTAGTTTATCCAACAATAACTATCGCCCAAGTCAGAAATTTAAACATATTTCATCAGCTGGTTTGTTCCACTTAAATGACTTCAGACAATGATTGAGTTTAGTTATTGTTACTGTACAGGTTCCATAACCATAATTACCACAAAAACAAAAATGCCCATTATACTGTTCCAGTTCCAACTGGCTTTCCAGTATATACTGCATGGAGGAAAACCACTTGGTCTGTTACCTTGAAACACTTATAATAACTCAAAAAGAGCAGAGAGGGGAAAAAACTTTCCACCTGTTGTCAAAGACAGAAACACAAGACACATTCTGTCCAGATATCCACCTGCTGAGAGCCATTAGCAAAACCAAACTGTGAGCTGCAGAGGCAGGTGCAGGGTTTATTATCTGGCAAAGGATTGGATAAAACAGGGGCCTCTCGCTGATAACGGCAGAAGGTGCAGGCGGTGCCACTGTAACTGTCATTAAATGATAATTACTGCACCACAAGGCTTAATGAGATTTTAATGTCTCTTGAGCAGATACCACTGGGAAAAAAGGTAGCCTTAAGCAACGGGAGCTACCTAAAATAAAAGCCACAGTGATAGTGTGTTCAGGAACACAGAATTTGTTGACTTGCTTCATACAAAAAGTTGCACAAAAATGTAAACGATTTCAGTTGTTTCTTGATTCCATTTCCTATTACTTCATTAAAGCCCAGACACAAGTGAGGTCAAAGGTAAGCTCTGCTATCTCTATAGGTAAGCTCTGTTAGTCCTCTGAGCTGTAGATAAGCAAGAGATAGATGAGATAACGTCACTTTTTAAGGAAAATCTTATTCTATAGTGGTTGAATTGTCTCAGAGCTATTGCCTGTGTTTTGCTTCAGTGTAGTACATCAGGTAAAAATCATGTAATCGACATTAACACACAAGATTTTAATGAATTTACACTTACTAAATTTTCACCATGTTCTTGTGCATCATAACTTGGGCAGTGAAAGAGTGCTTAATATTATCAAATGTGCATTTGTAGCATACTTTAAATCTCTTTAAAAATTAACTTGCAGATAATATAATAAAATAAAAATCCATATACAGTAAGTACTTAATGAGAGTGCACTTTCATGACTATACACACACTTAAGCACAAGTGTACTTTATAATAATGTTAAATTCAAAGTTTTACTTTAGTAAAAATAACAAATCATTGTGTTTAAATAATCGTTTGTCATTTTTTAAATCAGTTCAGTTATTTTCATGTGTTGAATAACGTAAAGCACAGGGGGGAAAACAAAACAAAAAATAGTGTAATGTGTTATTATATTAAAAGTGAATATATTTTAAATGCATTAAATTGCACCTTCATCTTTACAAACACGTCATTATAAATATATTTAAATGCATGAAGTTAAAGTTTATATAGAAATAAAATTAAGGTATTATTTAGTTTACCATAAATCTCAATGCATGCAGCAGTGCAGTTTAACCACATTTAAAAATAAACTGAAATACTGAGTAAAGGTCTACTTAAGTCTAACTAGATGAAAATTACTCCAGTCCAATGGACAGAACAGACTTAAGAATATTACTAAGAACAAAACAAATCTCTGTAGACGTAATAAAAGTTCATAAGCGTGACATATCTATATGTGTGTCCAGTTAGAGTAACCAAGAAAAACAAAGCCGAGGTGCAATTTCCGACCAACCGTCTACACTAGGCCCATAAAAAAACTGCAAACACGGCTGCTGTTACCGTTCTCCTTCATCTAACTCCGCTCTTCTTTTTTTGCCCTCGCTCTGTTTGTTTTCGAGACTCTGCAATCTCTCCATTTCCCACCCATTACTATGGAAACCAGATACTGTATCTCAGCCAGGGCTATCCTGTGGAAACAGCTCACTCTCTCAACCGATAAATAAACGGTTACCGTGAGGCCGCGGGAGGAGTGCGGGCAGAGGGAGATCAGGGAGGAGGTAGCGTGACAGGGCCAGGGAGCTGTGAAAAGCATCAGGCGTTGTGAACCTTATCACACTCTCAGAATGCAGCTGTGCCCCGGGCAGTAAATATCTCTACTGATCTTGACCACGAGGAAAAGAGATCAACTGGAACCACCAGCTAATTTAGGGGTCATTTCCTAAAGAGTTGCTGTTTTTATTATGTTCATTAATTCAATTCAACGTACAGTACAGTAGCACATTTGCATTATGAACATGGTACATTTGTATAATTACCACGACTAATATGTCTTTTATTCTCTTTAAAGAGAAAAACAAATACAGTTGCAATGTAACAATGGCAATAGAATAGTCTTATTTTAGTTTTAATTATTAAGTGTCTCACTTTAAACCAGTTTTTTGCTTTCTTTAAAGACAAATCAGCTATTTGGTATCGAGCCTGAAGAACTCCTTCATGTATTGGTCTCGCCTTGGATTCCCCACTGCTATTTGCTAGCTAAACAAACTAACCGAATTCTGAAATGAAACAGTCTCAAGTCTGCACCTTAGATGTCCACATCCCATCGAAATAGTTTAAAAATAACGTTCCATGTTGGAATGTTGTCACATTACCGTTACACTTATCAAACTAGCTTAGAAAAATGCGGAGGAACGTTTGGAGCAGAGCTTACGGTTATACTGCTGGACTCCCTCCAGCCCTAACACACAGGAGGAAATAAATAAAGAGGGGTATCGGACTGATCATCCAAAACATGTCTTTTATCCAAAGCCAGAGCCTGTCCACTGAACAGTATAACATATGGAGCTTCAATGAAAAGATCTGGAAAAGAAGCACCAACACATCTGAGATGAGCTGAACTGACTGCGCAGTGATATCTGCTGTGATTGGAATAACTGTCTATTGAGGCCAGAAAAGGAGCCCCAAAGTCTGGTTGAAAAAGCATAACTGCTCTGGCCTTGTCTAACCACTATCCTATGTTTTACCACACACAGTACGTGGTGGGCTTTAAAAAATGTATTTGATTTTCCACATATTAATGAAGAACAAAAATATACCTAAGTAGAGACGCTTGAGCAAAAATGAGGTTATCCCCCCACGTCAAAATCCTTCTCACATTTCTTAATTTCATCAAAAATTATGCTGTATATTTAGAATTGTTTTATTGAAGTAACTTTGAACTTTAACTTAAATTATAAGGTAAATATCTGTAATATTCTGTAAAAAAAAAAAAATAAGAATAATAAAAACAAAAAAAGACCAATACAAATATTGAAACTGATTTTAAATAAAGAAATAAGAAAAATATCAAAAAATAAAGTCATATTTGCAATATAGACAGCTTATCGTTTATTTGAACTGTAACAGAAGATGTAATTTCAACCATGCATGCCCATAAGAAAGTAATTTTGAGTCGTATGAGATAACAGCCAGTTGCAATTTGTCAAGCAGACATAAATCAATAAACAGATGGCAACAATAACAGTACACAAGAGCCTCAAAAAAATGAATAACTAAATTACTAAAATATAGAAAAATATGCAGAGCAACCAGAACAGAATAGCTGAATGAATGTTTTAGTTATTCAGAATATAATTTGGAAATATTTCACTAAATCCAATTACAATAATACCCTCTATAGGGCATTAAATGCTTTTTCTGTAATTAAAGTTGAATGAGAATAGAACTTGATCAATGAATGCATTTAGGTAAATGTGCTCAACAAAATGAATCGATTACTGATTATAAAAATGAATCTCTAAAGAGGAAGAAAACAGTAAGATGATCATATCTGCATATTAGTGAGGACATTTTTTATAATATAAGGTAACCTTTAATTCTATTCTGTCTCACCTTTTAATGCTATTTTTGCAAGATTTTGCACATTATTTCGAGTAGGTCCAGATTCATATCCACAACAGCAACACCATATATTGTACATTACAAACTCATTACCACATCCCTGGATTTCCCCATTACTTTCTGACAGCCTGGTGCTTCAAGGAGGTCAGGGAGCAGATGCACTTTCTGACCACAGCATGGCCTTTTTCACAGACTTTGGGAATCCTGGATTAAAGTGGGATCAAGTCTGGTTAATTCAGATGACCTGGCAAACCCTATCTCACAAAAAAAGTCTTTAACTTGTGCTCATTAACAATAAATTGTGCTCATTAACATTCCCAAAAATCATTGACATGGTCACAAATTCAACTTATTGAATTCCTAAATACCTGATTGCTTTGTGTATTATATATTTTATAGTATATTTAACAGTTTTCAGCTCAAATTACTAGTGTTAGTAAACAAATTATGATTACAGATGCAGAGTATTGATTAATAAATAATTGTTACAATTATATAATACTATGTTAAGATAGTATCACAATGCTTTTACCATAGATCATGATGTAAACAAATACATTTTGACATCTGCATTACATAACCATGATGTAGTTAACTTGCTCAGTAACTGATACAACACTTGTAATGCAAAAGTCCAGCGAAACAAAAGTCAATTTAAAGGGGCTTAAAAGACTCGCAGAAACAAGATAATGTCCCATGGTTCCTTCAGAAAATGCATTTTTGTCTCACATTTGCTTTTAGTAAAACAATTGATCCGGTTTATGGTAGGGTTTAGTGTATGCTGTACGTTATTTTCAACAAGACTACAGACATTTCAATTCTGATCCATACCACGAAACAACAAGATCCACATCCATCTGTTTCTGATACAACTGAACATGCTTTTAGTGCCACTCACTGGACATTTCACTTTGCATATCAAAGCATGCAAAAAGCTATGTAATAATATCATAATTTTGCAGAACCGCGGCCTCAGGCATGTTTTTTCAATGAACCTGAATTGGTATTTTGTGTAGTATTGGACTGAATACTCTATAAAGCTTGGTCCAAAGCACCAGATTCTTTCTGCTTGCTAGGTTTTTCTTAAATCTTATCTAAACTAACCTATCAGCCTTGTTTAAGCATTCTGATGCCAGTACATACATTCGCAGTGTCGAGTATTAATCTGAGTAAATATCCTTAAGCAATGGCTCTGTGTACAGTTGGATCTTGAACAAGCCTCTGCAGTTCCAAACCACAAACAGTTACAAATCAAAACATGGTCATGTTCGAGTACCACAGATTGGGTAAATAAAGACAAATTTGCTTCAAATGAGGCGAGAAGAGCTCGGTTTACCTCAGACCGAGGCTCACCATCTCGCAAAAGAGGGTCCGCAGGATTTTGGCTCCTTCCTTCTATATAAATGCAAATAGAGGTATCTCATTTATCAAACTTGCATAGGCACAACATCTTCTAGTCTCTACTGCGCTATCTCAATATTTGCCACCGCACCTTATAAAACCTGTCATTAGTTAGTGTTCACCTTAAATACACCTTAGTATATTTACACTACTACATACTTCATAACTTTCCTCTGAGATAGGGCAGAAGCTCTGCTGGGGTGTGTGTGGGGGTCTGGCTAGGAGGTCTGGGACAGAGTGTATGGCTAAAAACACGTCATTTCATACAGCCATTAATCACAGAGAGCCAGTTGCTGTGGGAACTGTTGCCTCGGGGACGATGCGCTCATGCTCACCGCTGGTGGTCCTGTCGACAGACCTACTGAACCCATCAAGCCTGAAGTGCCAAGGGTTGCTCCTCAGGTGGTAAAATAGAAACAAGGAGCGAGAGAGATGCAGATCTGTGGGTACTGCCAGCTCTATATTGCTCCTTTATTAAGTGCTACCAGACATGAATAGTTAGCATGCAGAACAATCTCTATCTTTCTCTGCTCATTTCCTTTTTGTCTTCACTGCATGTTTGGCTTGGCTGAGAATCCAGTCCAAACACTTGCCCTTCACTCAGAAACCACCCTAAGCTGAGGTCATCAATTCTGAACCTAGACCCGGGCAACGGTGTTTAACTCATCGAGGAGAACCGACGGCGAGAGGAACGGCTGAGCAGTGCACATGGAATGTGTCAGTGTTTCTGCACTGTTTACAGCTCTGTTTATGATCTGTGTTAACAGTGTACTGACACTTTAACTGGCTTCAAAACAGCCGCCAACACGAGGGCCATGAATCTAGGGCGGCAGAAGACCTGTGTTTCACCTCATAAGGAAAGAGCAAGGAATACCTCCTTCCAGACGCTGTCATTGATGCAACTGCTTTTGTTTAAGAGAAATGGACAGTAAGAACTATAAAAGACAAAAATATACTTGTAGATACCAAATCTTATTGTTTCATCAAATTCTTATTCTTATGTTCATCTGATGTAATCAAAACCTAGTAGATTGGTATTTTTCCTTCCTTTTTGGCACAATGAAAGCATTGACTTTTACGAAGTTTGACAATTTTAATAATGTCCATTGGTCAATATGACCTCCACAGGAACAGATTACAGAAAAAAAAAAACATTTTCTTTTCTTTTTTTCTATTTTGTAAGAAATTCATATTTTTATTCAGCAAAAACGCATACATTTATCTGGCATGACAGTAAAGACAATCATGTTTTCCACAAAAACTATGCAGTACAACTGTTTGTATGTTTTTTGTTGTTGTTCTTCTTCTTCTTCTTACTTACTAAATAAATAAATACATATATTCATATATGCATACACACATACATAAATGTTACCAAATCCTTTAAGAAGGATCGTGTGACGGGACTGGGATGCTGGCTGCTGAAAATTCCACTATGCCATCACAGGAATAAATGATTTTTAATAGAAAACAGTCATTTTAAACTGTAATAATATCTCACAGTGTACTTTAACACTTTACAGTTTTTTTGGTCAAATAATAGACCGATTTCAAAAGCAAAAACATAAAAGAAAATAAATAAAATATCTTACAGAGCCCAAAATTGATGCGTGTATATTTTCAGTCTATTAAAGAGTAATTTATGTTCTCCCGGACCTCAAACAGAGCATGAGATAATGCATCTTCAGTAAAGGACATTCTCTTTTTAGGATCACAAGAATTTGGTTTTAGAGAGGTACAGATGTTTGTCAAGAGCTCTTCACTCTTACTCTATTCAGCCGTCTCATCCCTGACTGTAACATTCTCCTGGCAGACTAAATGGAAAATATCCGGCTGATGTTTCTTCTGGCAGACTGTGGTGATAGAGCTAAGAAACTTTCTTTCTTGTGAGTACACGTTACCTGTTAGAAACTGTCACTGATTTCATTCTTCAGTGTCACTATGACAGGTCTATAGTGACAGAGTGTGAAGTACATACATTTTAATTTCCAGCTGTAAAAGGTAAAACTTAACTGTTACTTCGTGCAGAAAAGATAAATTGCTCAATTGCTCACAATCATCTTCATAACATCCCTCATTAATTCCTGTGTTTTGCCAAACCACAGCTGAGAGAGGCTGACACAAGCTTTCACTACGGAATAAAAGACTCAATTAATTCATTTCGCCGTTTCTTCGCCTCGAGGGCTAGACATCAATCGGCAAGCAGACAATCCTCTTCTGTGCCGTACTATAAACAACGGCGGCTGGCGCTGACTGAGGAAACAGGTATCAACAAGGGTGAGTCTGAACAGCACTGCAGCGCTGTGATTTAAGAGAGGTGTTAATGCCATCAAGAGTGAAGTCATCTGTGTCTTCCCCTCAAGGCTCATGCAGAAACAGCCAATAAATTACACAATTGCATGATATATGAGAAAGCTATCCTTATAGTACTAAAATTCACAGCCAAGAACCAGCTAGAAAGGAATAAGACACACAAAAACATGCAATGGTTGCAATTACGTTATTGATTGAATAGTGTAAAAAGTGGTTATGTTGGGGCGTGACCCGGTGGTTAGCACCATATTTGATGCTCATGTGGGCACCACAAGGTATATTCTCTGTCCCATTCCTCCTCTTTTTATCTTATTCCTTTTAGTAAACCAATCTCATATCTGAGTTACTGTCTTTGAATGCTATCAGACTTCTAGGCAGGAGATACAAAGTTTGTGTTAAGTCAGCCAATTTATCCTTAGCTGGTTCCCGTCAGTGATGGGGAGACTGCTTTATTTCTGTATCACACTAACAATGAGGAGAATAAGGGATGACATTCCCCATGTCCCTAAGAAACCACTTTGAATCTGCGAAGAGATAACATGAACCTGCCTGAAATTTTAAAACGTAGGCATAATAAGTTATGGGAAGCCGTAGAGTGTGTAGGAGAAGGAGAGCGGGAGCAGAAGCAACCCAGCTTCCACCAAAACACTCAAAAGAACATATCTCCATCTATGAAACTTTTAAAGTCTCCTTTCAGAAACGAGCTCAAGGTTTTCTTTTCTTGGGTTTGTAAAAGGAATCTATGTTCCATTATGTATCAGACGAGTAATATCATCCAAAAGCCTCAAAAATGAATGTTTTACCGGAGGGAAGCTGAGAAAGTCCACTGAGATTGCCAATATAAAGTCTTAACCATGCCATTTTTTGCCTAGAATATAAGAGAGTCCTGTGCAGTGTATTTTTACTATGCATTTTTTTTTTAAGATCCCTTTTCATTCTCTTTTCAGTCCCCTGTGGGAATAAGCAGTGCAGATATTGTTCCACATCCAACACACAAAATAAAAAAAATGCAGTTGTTCGGTACATTTGCATGACTCTGAATCTCTGAATGACATTGATTTTAGTTACTTGAGAAATTTCACAATCTTTGTAAGTCAGAAATACAAACCAAAAGTCCCTTCTTCAGTGTGTCATTTCACTGCTCTTAAGATGATTTTATCTTCAATCTGTGAGTATTCTCAGCTGTCATATTTGAACAAACAATCAACCAAGTCCAACTCAGCTGGTTGATAAAATAGCAACAATAGGAACATAAAATATAAAGCTTATTGCACTTCAGAGTTGGAACTGAGTCATGAAAAAATGCCTTAAATGCCAGTCCCAGCAGGCTTTAGCTCTTAAAATGAGCATGGCTTGCTATTCTCTGTTCATGTGCCATCATTCTGCCTGAAATATTTCGATCCTGTCAATATACACTTTTCATACATTCGCCTGAATCTGTCAATGTGTCCTTGCATAACAAGCACATCATTGTATTTCAAAACAATGCTCAGGCGCTCTGACCACATGTGGTAAGATGGGAAGACAGAATTTTGGACATTGTTAAACATCGTCAGACTGATGAATACATTGTTTTGACTCCCATTTAAAATCAGCATTGGTGTCCAGTTCTTTTTTTTTTTTTTTTACTTGACATTCTAGCATTCTAAAATTAAATGATAAAAAAAAAAAATGACGTCAGACACTTTAATAGGATTCTCTCACAAACTGGGCACAGTACTGCTCCATCAATTCTGAGCATCCCAATGGAGAGGCATACTGAACATATCCACTCCTTTGAATTCAAAGCAGCATTATCATACTCTTGCACATACTGTACCATCCCACGTGAGCGTGATATGTGTCCTAATGCTCATGTTTCCAATCCCGGGTGTGTGTGTGGTGGCGTCTAGTTAAACGAGATGCAGATGGCTGGTTTGGGCCCAGCGCGCTGGAACCTGGCAGGCATCAGGTTGAGTTTGCTGCAGAGATTTCGGCTCTAGAGCCAGGCTGTCCTCTGGAAATATACTCACCCCCCTGCAGCAGAGCCCCAAACGTGGGCTTTCCGCCAGCACTGATCTCGCCAGGAGGTCTGGGCCTTCTCAAAAACACACAGCCTGCCCAACAGGTTTACAACAGCCAGCAAATGTACACTTATATCTCTGGTTCTCCTGAAGAGGCTGTGACTGTGCATCACAGTCTGAGTCCAAATTCTCAGAAACATTGTTTTTGATCAGCCTTCCTGTCAGAAAAAGTCTCAAAAAGGCTGCCAGCCGGTATGGAGTAGCATGAAAGAGCTAATGAACTTGCTCACTTTCTAGTGGAAAACATTCATGTTGTACAATCACAAACAGGTGGTTCAGAACTTCTAGGTGTTTTCTGTATTTGTTCGATGCATCTGCAGATGATGACGATTATTTTCAAAATTCCTCCACAAGAATCGCATGCGTATGAGAAGGTCTTGTTCGCCTGTGGTTTGCAGAACAAGAACGCACACCAGTAAACACTGATAAGCGTTCTGGGAAATGCAGTCACTGGATTAGAGAAATTAACCGCTGGAAGCCTACGATGGCAATTCTTTGCCTTTGAACAGTAGTGAGGTAGAATAGTGAGGTAGCAGAGCAAAGTGCAAAAGCTCAGTCAGGTTTTTACATCTCACATCTCACCCTCTTTCGCTTGATAGGTGGGACTATTTGATCCATCGGCAGCTTTGAAGATTAGCGACGCTGATTTAATAAAAGCCACGTGGCAGCTAAAACATTAACTAACGCCTTTTACTGTTTCTGGTATAGACAAACACACAAACACTAAGATTACTGATGGCTGATAGTCGAAGATATTTGAGAAACAAATTCATCACCCTTCTGTACTACTGAACTACAGGATTTATATGTTAAAATCACTTTTTAATATTAAATATAGTTCACCCAAAAATATTTATTTTGTTGTACAGCATGTAACTAGTATGATTTTCTCTGCTGAACACAAACATGGAAGAAGTTGTTTTTGTCCATACAATGAAATTCAATGGGGTGCACAACTGTCAGGCTCCAGTGTTTTAATGCATGTCTGAGTCCAAATCAAATGGTGATGTGTCAGTAACATTCAGCCTCATTGGTTCCTCTGTGTCACCTGACTTAACGTCATGACACAAGTACCAATGAGGTTTGATGTAACTGACGTGTAGCTACATTTGATTTGTGTACAACTAAAATTAGTTAACGATTTGATTTGATTTGATTTGATTTAAGAGTGGATCTCTATCCCAAAATTAAGGTTCCTCTCATTTACACTCCCTCACGTTCAAGACTTTTGTTCATTTTCAAAACAAAAGCTTAGGTTTCCGTTTACCATAAATTGTTCTATGTATAGGTGTTGATCAGTATTTGAATAAAAGTTCAGTTAATCATATTGAGCAATCATGTCTCTTTACAAGACTTGGATTAAACCACTCAATAGCCTACATATGGATATGTTTACAGTCTCTTTATGAACTTTTTGAAGTGTCAAAATGTACAGAATTTTCACTTTTGGGTCAACTAACCCTTTAAGTTTAATGTGTCATGTTCAGCAAGTGATTGTATTAAACCACTGGAGCATGGGTTACACCAACGCTATCTCACGACCAATTCGTACGTATTTTACTAGGTGGCTTATTCATAAGAATTTGTACGACCTCACTCATACAATTTTATACGACACCAGTGACGGTTAGGTGTAGGTCATTCGTACAAATTCATACGAATTGTGGAACTCGCAAAATACGTACGATTTGGCAACAATTGTATGAATTTGTACGAGTGTGGTCGTACGAATTCTTACGAATAAGCCACCTTGTGAAAAATGTACGAATTGCCGTGAGATCGGGTTGGTTACACTAGTAGTGGAACTTAAAACTCCAGTCACTTTTATTGTATGGGCAAAAACAAGTAAAACTTTCTTCAAATTTAGTTTTTTGTCCTGCAGAAAAAAAAGAGTCATATTTAAAAACAATACGAAGGAGAGTAAATGACGGCAGAATTACAGTTTTTGAGTGAGCTATTCGTTTAAGAACATACATTTAAGAAGAGCAAACGAACAGTACTTAATTTTCTTCTAAATCGTGAATAAAATGTCCTGGGAGATTACCCCGATGCGGTCAACCAATTCATGAGTTCAGCATTCTGACCTGCACTGCCATTCAAGAATTTCAGATTCAGGCCCAAGAGAGCTCTAAAACACTTCCAAGTCCACATTTAATGTACTGTACAAGGCGATCATGCAGTAACTATGTGAGACAATATGTTCAAAATGACAGAATCATGTTGTGGTTTGGCATGTGATAGGGATGCTAGGGAGCTTAGCTTTGTGACAGAGAAACAAGCACATGCGGGAAATAAAAGAGAAGCGATTTGCTTTACTTCCGACAATAAAGGACAGGGAAACATCTCTAATACATGTAAAACCACAGTCTGAGATTCAACACATCCTTCTGTCATCAAGATTACATTCCTCTTAAACATCTCATTCTCTTTACTAAACCGTTCCCTTTTTGCTGCCTCATCTATCATGCTCCAGCAGAACTTGTAAGAAATCCTCTTCTATAAGTATGTTTACATACTCAGTTATAATTTAACACAATGCAAAATTGAATCTGTTTTTCACCCTGGGTGTACACTTGCAAGGCAAACTGTAAGCCACATACTGGACGAAGCCAAGCTACAGCTGCTTTATTCAGCTCTGTTAATATGACCTTGCACAAAACACACTGGTATGATTTCAGGACTGTTAACATTTTAAAATGGCAAACTATTGTTTCAGTCCAGTGGAAATTACATTTTTAAAGTGCATGTTAACCATGTGCACTTCATGTAGCAAGACAAAAAAAATTATTGCAACCTAAATACTTGCTGAACTGAATCAGAAAAAAGGACGAACTGACTTGAACTGGATAAATACACTATTGCCTTTTGTAGAGCTGCTGTATAGCCAAATCAACACCATCAAAACTGAACTAAACTGATCTGAATAATTTTGTTATTGTCTTTTATAGACATGCTTAACAGCTGAAACTGAAGTTGTTTCATAGCTGATTACTGTAACTTTACATTTACATTACCACTGTTCCTTTCCTGTTTATTGCTTGCTGTGAAGTTGCTTTAAAACGATCTTGTATTGCTATAAAGTGATACAAACAACTGTGCCTCGACTTGAAAAGGATTTTTATGTAATGTAATGATTTCCATGATTCTTTTTCTCCCCAAGTATGGAGTGACATTCCACATTTCATTGGGTGGCCTTCCTCTCATCAATTTGTATTTTTGACAGGCTTCAGACTGTGGCTCAATGCATTAAAGAATTATGCCTCTCAATGGCGTAAGCTGATCAATATCATAAGGCCACATTAACAGGGCACTCAGGGCTTTATAGGGGTCCTTTTCCACTCAAAGATCCAATCAGTTAAGTGCAGTTCAAGTGATACCTAGGTCTCTTTGCAGTCCCGGTTATTGATCGCTATCTATTAAACACTCTCTCTCAACACTATTTCTTATCCTATGTTTCACTCACTTTAAAACCTCCCTTATTATCTCAGTTTCAAATCCATCTATACTATATTTATTCTTATCATATTTAGTAAGTGAAATTCATAGCACGGCATCACAGCTCAACTCAAGCTCCTTGGTGAAATTTCCTTTCAGCAAGAGTTTGGTCTAGTAAATGAACACATATTAGGACCAACAAAGACAGATATATGGAAATATGCATGCTGGCATGTTTCTCCTACATACAGTAGTGCTGAAAGAAGACCAAGCCCTCAGTCAGATCATTTACAACATACATTTTCCTATTTCAGTTTTGGTTATGAATGAGAGGCTTCCATAGTGTTTCTATAGGAGTTTGATTGCATTTCGGCCTCTCTCTCTCTCTCTCTCACACACACACACACACACAAAGATTTTCCCTTGGGTTCTGCCCTTGCTCAGAGGTGTCACACGGCTCTTTCTTCTCCTGTTTAAGCTCTGTTTGCTTTGACGTTGCCCACCCCTTCACTCCTCTCTTTTCACTTCTTCACTTCTTTTCATTCTCTCGCTCTTTCTTTTTATTTCTGCACTAGATATGATGGCACTGCGCTCAGGAAAAACACAGCCGAGGAATGTTCGGCAAACGCGTCGGCTTGCTGACAGCAAGATGGATGCTGCGAGTGAGGATCTTTTGTGCCCCGTGCAAGACTCACACATGCAGGCCCGGTAAAAATAAAGTGTCAAGGATACAGGGGAGCGATTCATTTCTCCTGTGCCACAGTGGCATTTAAACTGGTTTATTTACAGTGAACAGACAGAAGAGAAAAAGAACAAGCTCTTTTTTTTCTAAGATGGGTCAAAAGAGTCATTAAAAAAAACTAGCTGGGCAGGTTCAAAATTAGCTACAAAATGTGTGATTAATGACAGATGATGATTATCAGGTTCTTTTTATTTATAGTTATGATTCAGAGCCAGATATTATTTGTATGTCTCAATGACAGTGCACCCTCAGACTCCTGAAGTCATTCTGCTATTAATATTGATATTAATTCTTTATCATGTTTTAAGATGCAGACAGTTTCACCAACAGAGGTGCATGCTTTTTTTCTTTCATATATTCAATTTAATACAGTGTAAGTGAAATCACATAATTACACAAAGGACATTGTCAGTGTTAATGCCATTTTATTTGAAGGAATCTACAGGAATTATATGCATCAGCTGCACCCATTAGCACTTTTAATAACCCAGAGAGTTATATTATCTATCCAACCGCTGATAAACAGTGTGCTTTAGAGTGATTCAGCTAGGTTTAGGCCGTCTTAAGAGTGGCCAGACAATTCAGTGCAAATTATGGCAGTTCATTTCGTTTATGAATGAAGTTCCTAATCCATTAAATTAAGCGCCATGGGTTTTATTTCTGTACCTCTGGCGAAAGCAATAGGCTTAATATCCATGTTCCCCCAGCTAATTTTTTCGTGTAGTGATATTGTGTATTTCACATATATGTGTATGACAATTTGATATGATTATTATTATTTTTTTACAAATCGGCAATAATTATAATAATAAATTATAATAACAACAATAATGATATGTAAATAAATATTTGTCAGTCATACCAGCTCTGTTTGATATAACTTCATTCGATAATTTGAAGTATTTTATTTGTATTTTGTTTGGAATATCACGCGAATAAAGAGAGAAAGTAATAATAATAATCATAATCATAATCAACATCATCATCATAAAGTAATATTACTTAGGCCTACTGAAAGTCTGAAAATTTTAATTTTAATGACATAGATTAAAGTGAGTGCACGGGCCAAAACCGGAGGCGACAATATATATGCTTTTTATCTTTCTCGGTTCAGACACCTGTTCAATTTTTTCCGAATTTATTTGTTATTTATTTTTTTCGTTATGATGCCGAATATAGACTAATGTAATAATAATAATCATTATACATTAACATTAACACGCATCTTAACCAGCTGTGTTGGACAAACGATTACACTATTTTGTTCAATTATTATTATTAATACTATTTTTGATAAAATGCAACGTACATGAAACATGTGAGCCGAAACTAAGTTTTTACGTAAACTTTTATTTAATAGGCTAATGCATAAAATCGTTTAGAGAATAGACAGTCAAGTGAAGCTATAGATTCATTAAATATGTCCCTGAGACATTTGTTCCAACTTTAAGCTCCTCGACAAAAGCTGATTTGTAAAAAAAAAAAAAAAAATCTGATTGATTCCCTACCTCTTAAATCATTATTTCAAGTTTAAAAAAATAGAAACTAATTTTTGCTTTGTTTAATTTTCCAAATCAATGCTTGAATTTCCCATACTTATATCGTTATAGCCTACTGTATTGGTCCTTAAAGTTCCCTTCGCTAGATGCGAAACGCTTGCATTTAAAAAGAAAACACCCGCACTCTCCAATTGGCAGTCATGGCTGGTTTCGAACTCATCTCAAACAAATTGTATGTGCGACGAAAGATCAACGATGTGCCTTTGATGATATGTAGTCGCCTTAGGATACGCGCTTTCCAAAAATGATAAAGAAAAAAAAAATGATGGACCTACCGACACACTCGTTGGCTTCTCTGGCGGTTGCGCGCTGCCAGGGTCGGTCGTAGTGAAAAGGTTTGCATCTGTCACACTCTGGTCCGGCTGTATTGTGCTTGCACTCGCACACTAGGTTTTCATCCCGGTCTTTGACGCACCGTGACGCGTGGCCATTACACTTACATCTGCCTCCGACCTGCAGGTCTGACACGGCGTAAAAATAAGAATCTCTGGCCAGCTCCGAGTCATCCTCATTTTCGTCTCCGAAAGTGTGCAGTCGGCTGAAAGTCACCTTAATGTCAGTGGCAGTCACCCAGTCCTGAAGTACGGGTGAATTGTCAAAGTCGTGCGCAGAGGGTCGCCCGTCCAGGGTGCTGAACGCGATCAACCCGCCGGAGAGAGGGTGCATGTCGGTGTGTGAATCTGTGCAGATGGCCTCCTGCTCGTTTTGCTTAGTGATCGAGGCTTTGCTGGGCTTGTTGAACATCTTTCTACACTGGGTCGAGTAGTACTGGAAAGGCACCCAAGACTTTCCATAGTCCATTGATTTAAATATAGCCATAGACTCTGGTCTCGGTGAGCAGAACTGCAGACTCACGTAGGTAACCTCGAATTTCTTGTCCAGGGATAATGTTAAAGTGACGTTTTGAGGGTACTGGATGTAATTGTCCGACTGCCAGCAGGTGAGATTATGAGGATTGTTCAGGTCGGTCAGGTAAGCAGGTGGGTGATATTTCTTTGGGTCCGACGCGTCGCACGTGTGGCAGTTTCTGTGCCTTTCATCCCCTTTCTCAGTCACCACACAGTACCGACTCGGTGCTTTCCCGCAGGTGCTGGACGCGCGCACTTCCTTCCCGAACGCCGCGTTCACGAAATCGGGGATGCATCTTCTGGGGAGACCGTTCTCTTCGTAACACGGATCCGGTGGAGAAGTCTGAGCGGCGAACATGCTCATGCCGTATCCCCCGACAGTCCCTTTGAATACACAGCAGAGAGTCACCAAAGTGACCAAAGCATCCGAGACCCTCAGCATCGTCACGCGCCTTCCTCGGTCTCTCCCGTGCTGAAACACAGCTGTGTCCTTATGAGAGAAGATGGTTTCACTCTTTGCAAATTATAAACCAGCTGACAGTCTGATCGTGATCAATCCACAAGCCGGTAAGACACCGCGGTCAAACCGGTGCCAAAGAAGAAACTAATGCGAATCTAAATCTGACTCCAGTAGCCTATATGGACAAACTCCTGGATGTAAACCATCACGGAAGGACCGACAATAATTATGATTTCGCAATTAAAAAAAATCGCAATTGAAGAAATCTCCACACAGGTCACTCAACCTCCATCAAACAGTTTAACAAAAGCAGAAAAGTCACAAAACAATCTCAGTTCGTGCTGGCTCTCTTTTTCCGTGAGTATATTGGACACGCGCTTTCACTTGTCTGGTTCTTCAGTCTCTGCGCGTGTAGAGGATATAAGAAGATCCCGTTAGTTTGAGCTCTAGTGAGATAGGAGGCACACACACACACTCTCTCTCTCTCTCTCTCTCTCTCTCTCTCTCTCTCTCTCTCTCTCTCTCTCTCTCTCTCTGCTCTATGGAGAAAGAGCCGACGTCTTTTTACTCGAGGTTTGAGCTCATTCATCTCCAGCAGTGACACTCGAGAGAACAACGACATCCACTGGTAGATTATCAATAAAACCATGATTGAACAGAATACAACAGAAGTGTAATTTATCATTTAGTTAGGCTACTTAAACACATTCCGTGTCTTGCGCTAAAATGGTCTCATATTTCATTTATAAAATAAAGGGTATGAGTCTTTAGAGAAAATATAAAAACTAATGCTATTTTTTTATAGCAGCAATATATTCAGTAAGTCGAGTTCAACAATATTAATGCTTATTTCAGCAAGAAATAAGCATAACATATGGATTTATTATTATTATTTGGTCATTGTGTGAAAATGTATTTAGTCTTTAATGAGTTTATTTTTGTGATAAAGGTTCTCGGTTAGTGCCTCTTAATTTTTAAAAAGCATCCAAAGTAAACGACATCCTTAATTGATGTACGTGTTTGATTAATAGAAATGATTAGCAACCAATTCATTAGTAACCAATTTAATCAGCTTCCTATTATTAAAGGCAGACCTCGACAACAAACCACATATCTTTTGGTTAAAGCCATAACAGCTTATTTTCTATATATCATATTTTTATGATTTGTAGACTATGTGTATAGCCTAAATATAAAAGTAGGCCTATTATGTTTTATTCATACTTTTATTTAGAAAAAAAAAAAAAACAATTTCGCGATAGTTATGTAGCCTAACTATAATAGCTACATTGTTATGCAAAAAGAAAGCAATGACAATATTAGCAATAGGCTAATATTTGTCAATGTCTGATGATACTTTTCATTGTTTACTGATTCAGTGGAAAGCACATGAACGGTATAACGTTGCTTAGTAACCTAAAAAGAAGAACGATACTTTTGGCGCCGGAAAATTCCATGCTCTGAAAAAAATCATCGGCATGGCTATTTTGTTATTAATACTATGCCTACTCTACTACGTTTTTAGAGATAGAGAGGAGGATGGGGGGCATTGAGGATTAAAGAATTTGGATTGAGGATTCGTCATATTAAACAGAGTTGTTGTAACGTACCTTTGAAATCGAACTGTAAGCAAACAGAAGATGCAGTTAACTCTTTTCATATGACGGGTTAGACTCCTCCGAGCCACTTCCGGTTATTCTCACCCTGAATGTGGATAAAGAGTGTTCATTTATTTATTTAAATACAAAGTTTTCTCACATAGGCCTATAACAAAGGACATTAAATGCTCCAACTACGCCTAAACATTTCAGGAATAACGTCAGCTTTAGGCCAACCATCTGATAAATTAATTAATCAAACAAACGGACATTCAAATTCACTGGTTCCCTTTCAATACTTCACTCGTACTGCGTCGAAGACGCATATGGGAAAAACCCCCTTTTTCTCCTGAACTGAAGCCTTATTCAATCACGCAGTGAAACTGCACAGCCATTGGATCGTGCAGTGCTATTAAAACAAACCAATGGCTTGGCAGCGGTGCTGCACGAACCTATGGCAGCGAAGCCCGCCAAAGCCCGCCAATATGGGCGGGGAATCTGGCTATATATTGGCCGCTTCGCCACAGGAATTCAGATTATTTCTCCTTCAGCGACGACGTCACATCGCTTCGCTGATCTCCGCTGAACTGCTCGCCGTTGACACGCCTCGCACTGGAACGCGACTGCCGGTCCCCACCGCAGATTCATCGCTTCCCTGCGGCCATCCGGTGAGATATATTGAAAGAGCAAATTTCTCTAAAAGAGCCTTTTTCTACGGCGTTGTTGCAAATGCCGTCTCGTCATTGCAGCTCGTGCAGAGCCCCTCTGCACGCTGATGACGGGCACAGCGAGTGTGTCGCGTGCTTGGGGAAACCCCACGCTGACACAGCACTCGCGGGGAATTCATGTTCTCATTGCGAAAACATGAATATCGCCTCTCTGCGCTCGCGAATCGCTTTCTTTTCAGAGAGCGATCTCGCTCCTCGCGCCCTCCCTTTTTCTTCATCCCGCGAGCCGGCGAGGAAGAAAAGGCGGGGCAGAGGATTAAAGCAGCAGGATGAAAGCGAGCTCACGCCGGCTCAGCCCCCGCGTGCCTCGTTTTCTCCGCCCAGAGGGGATTCCCCAGTCCTCTTTGTACAGCCAGACCAGTGTCCCTCTGCTGCCGCGAGTGATCTGGTTTTGTTTGGAGGGACTGAGGAGGAACTGCTAGAGGACAGCATGTCTCTAGCCGCTTCAGATGCTGAGGAGCTGTCGGGCTCGCCGGACCCCGCCCCCTCGATGTCATCTGAGCCAAACCGCTCGAAACTCGGGATGGACGCCGAGCTTATCCGCGTTCTCTCCAGGGCAGTGGACGAGCTGGGTCTGGATTGGTCTCCTCCAGAGGAACCAGCCCGTAGCCGTCTGGATGAATGGTTTCTGCCGGGGCGCCAGCAAGCCCCTCGTCAGCGAACTGCTCCGTTCTTCCCGGAGGTCCACGACGAGCTCACTAAATCGTGGCGCGCCCCCTACTCAGCGCGCCTGCGTACTTCATCTTCATCCGCCCTCACCTCAATTGACGGCGCTGATGAAAGAGGATACGAACGGCTGCCGCCGCTGGACGAGTCTGTGGCCGTGCATCTCTGCCCGCCAGCAGCTATTGGATGGAAAGCCAAGGCCAACCATCCGTCCAAACCCTGCCGTACGACGTCGGCGCTCGCCGGGCGTGCCTACTCATCGGCAGGGCAAGCAGCCGCGGCGCTCCACTCTATGGCGGTGCTTCAAGTCTTCCAGGCCAAACTTCTCGCCGCCACCGACGAGTCTGGCCCAGATGTCGCCACGCTCAGGGAGCTGAGAAGTGCAACAGACTTGGCGCTGCGTGCTACCAAGAGCACCGCCCAGGCCATTGGGCGCTCGATGGCTAACCTGGTCGTCTTGGAGCGCCACTTATGGCTCAACCTTACGGAGATCAAGGATGCTGACAGAGCCCAGTTCCTAGACGCACCGATCTCCCCCAGCGGCCTCTTTGGCCCGGCGATAGAGGGATTCGCCGAGCGTTTCACAGAGGCGCAGAAGTCGTCCCAGGCAATGCGACACTTCCTGCCGAAGCGCGCTTCATCTGCTACCAGTCGCCCCAAACAGGTGCCGATTCGTCAGCCTCCTAAGCAAGCGCCAGCTGCTACCACCGCAGCCCAGCCGGTGAAACCCGAGCCTCGACACCGTTCTCGCTCGGCCACCAGACGGTACCAGTATCCCAAGCGCATGGGACCCCGGCCCAAGATAGTGCTGGACCCTGCGCCGCCGCCGTCATCCTGATCAACAGGAAAGAAAGAGGAGGGGGCTAAGTCTCGCCACAGCCGGACCACCCCCCAAACTGCCCCGTGTGTTCTGCCGTCCATCTACAGATGTCGACGAAGTTGTTCCTGCTGCAAACAATGGGCCCTTGTTAGCGCCCAGACAGCAAAGCGCTGTTATAGTGCAAAAAATAAAAAACACACTCCTTCACAAAAAGAGCAGTTTTCCTCACACAACACTAACGAGTGCTATGTCCCCCCACGGCGGTCAATCACTCGAGTTAATACAACCTCTGTCCATCCGGGCCTCACAATGGCAAGCCATTCCCGGGGTATCAGATTGGGTCATGGGAGTAATAAAACACGGCTATTCCCTTCAGTTCGCACGACGGCCACCACGCTTTCACGGGGTGGTCACCACTTCAGTGCACAACGAGAACGCTCACGTTCTTCGTGCCGAAGTGAAAAATCTGCTGGTGAAGGGAGCTATAGAAATCGTTCCCCCAGCACACCGCGACTCAGGATTTTACAGCCGTTACTTCCTGGTTCCCAAGAAGGATGGTGGGCTGCGCCCCATCCTCGATTTAAGACATCTGAACCGTGCCCTCATGAGACGGCGCTTCAGAATGATCACATTGAAACAAATCCTCTCGCAAATACGCTCGGGGGATTGGTTCTTTTCGCTGGATCTGAAAGACGCTTACTTTCACATCCAGATAGCCCCCCGTCACAGGCCGTTTTTGAGATTTGCCTTCGAGGGCGTGGCTTACCAATACAAGGTCCTCCCCTTTGGGCTGTCTCTGGCGCCTCGCACGTTCACAAAGTGCATGGATGCGGCTCTCTCCCCTCTCAGGCAGAAGGGCATCCGCATTCTCAATTACCTCGACGACTGGCTAGTTCTAGCTCAGTCAGAGGGGGAGGCATTGGGTTACAGAACTGTGCTCCTCAGCCATCTGGAATGCCTGGGGCTCAGGGTGAACTTTGTCAAGAGCTCACTGTCCCCCAGCCGACGGATATCGTTTCTGGGAACAGTGTTAGACTCAGTGACGATGAGGGCAACAATGGTGAAGGAGCGCGCTGCGGCTCTACAGCGACTTGCGGCCTCTTTCAAAATAGGTGCTTCTCGACCCCTAAAGACATTCCAGAAGCTGCTGGGTCTTATGGCGGCGGCATCGCCGGTGCTGGAGCTCGGGCTGCTTCGTATGCGCCCCCTCCAATATTGGCTGAAACCACGTGTTCCACCTCATGCATGGCGTCACGGACGCTTGAATATCAAGGTGAGTCAGGACTGTATTTCGGCCCTGACCCCTTGGAGGGACATGCAATGGATGGAACGGGGTGCTCCACTTGGTATGGTTTGCAGAAGGAAAGTGATCTCCACAGACGCGTCCAACAAGGGTTGGGGCGCGCTGTGCGAAGGGAAACCCGCTTTCGGCCAATGGTCGAAAGAGGAGAGCAGGCTCCACATCAACTGCCTCGAGATGATTGCAGTTCAACGAGCCTGCCAGAGCTTCCTGTCAGACCTAAAGAGCCACCACGTGCTGGTCAGATCGGACAGCATGACGGTGGTCTCTTATATAAATCACCAAGGTGGGCTGTCGTCGACGCGTCTCTTCAGACTGACGTCGCGACTGCTGGAATGGACCCAAAACAATTTGGGGTCCCTGAGAGCAGTGCATCTTCCGGGCAAGCTGAACAAGGGCGCGGATATGCTGTCAAGAAGCGGAGTCTCCTCAGAAGAGTGGAGACTCCACCCGCAGACGGTTCAGAAGATATGGGAGGTCTTTGGCAGAGCGGAAATAGACCTCTTTGCCTCAAAAGACAACTCTCATTGCCCAATATATTTTTCCAAGATCAAGGACGCGTTGTCCCAGGACTGGCCCAACCGTCTTCTTTATGCTTTTCCTCCGGTCCCTCTGATTCCCCAAGTAATCAGGCGGGTCAGGGACCAGAGATGCAGGGTTCTGCTTGTAGCCCCATTCTGGGAAAATCAGCACTGGATAGCCGACCTGTCGCAGATGCTGACTGCAGCCCCATGGCCCGTTCCCCTGAGACGGGACCTCCTTTCTCAGGCGGACGGGACGATTTGGCATCCACACCCAGAGAAGTGGTCTCTGCACATTTGGTCGCTCGACGGGAGCCCGCGGGACTCCCTGAGCGTGTGCTAGACACAATTTCACAGGCTAGAGCTCCGTCTACACGACGCCTCTATGCCTCCAAATGGTCTGTGTTCTCCACATGGTGTTCAGACCATGGTGAGAGCCCGACCTCTTGTGACGTATCAGTGATACTGTCATTTTTGCAAGAGCTCTTGGAGAAGGGACGATCCCCCTCCACGCTCAAGGTCTATGTAGCAACTATAGCGGCATCACACGCCCTTATAGCAGGCCAGTCGGTGGGCAGAAACGACTTAGTCGTCCGATTTATGAGAGGTGCCAGACGGCTTCATCCGCCTTGCCCTCCCACCGTCCCTTCTTGGGACCTGCCCACGGTGCTGAGAGCCCTGAAGGGGGCCCCCTTTGAACCGCTACAGTCCATAGGCCTTAAAGCCCTGTCGCTAAAGACCGCTCTGCTATTGGCACTAGCGTCTGTTAAGCGTGTGGGTGATTTGCAAGCACTTTCGATGAGCCCTAATTGCCTAGAATTCGGGCCTAACGACTCGAGGGTCGTCCTGAAACCGAGGCATGGCTATGTGCCAAAGGTGCTCTCCACACCTTTTAGAGCACAAGTGGTCACCCTCTCTGCGTTACAAAACACAGAGGAGGATCCAGGGCTGAATCTACTTTGCCCAGTGAGGGCTCTAAAAGTCTACATAGAGCGTTCTGCACCAATAAGACGATCAGAACAGCTCTTCATATGCTTTGGAAACCGCACCAGAGGGTTACCGGTCTCTAAGCAAAGACTTTCAAGGTGGATTGTGGATGCAATCCAGCTAGCCTACTCTTCTTTGGGCCTGCAAAGCCCAATTGGAGTAAGAGCCCATTCGACGAGAGCAGTGTCTTCGTCTTGGGCATGGTCTAATGGTGTGACTATCGCAGAAATTTGTGAGGCGGCTGGCTGGAGCTCGCCGTCCACATTTACTAGATTTTACAATCTAGACGTCCCAGCGCTTCATGCTAGGGTACTTTCTGTGTGAAGGTCACCTTCTTGTTCCTCATTTGCATGCTCTTGGCCATTCTTGCCCAAGGCTCAAACTCTACTCGTATGCACTCGGTCCCTTGGCTACTGAGGCGATACGAACACGGGATGATCAGGCTAGGCCAGACGTAACCTCATTGAGCTTATTCTGCCCCTAGTTGCTATTATCATATCTTGGTTTAACAAATCAAGTTTGATTGCGTTGGTCGTCCTCCCTTCTTAGCATGGCGTGATTGAACTGGGTTCCCATATGCGTCTTCGACGCAGTACGAGTGAAGTATTGAAAGGGAACGTACTCGGTTACTAACGTAACCTCGGTTCCCTGAAATACGGGAACGAGTACTGCGTTCCTTGCCATGCTAAAAAGGCTGCACAACTCAGTCGTCGCTTCAGTCGAAGTAACCTGAATTCCTGTGGCGAAGCGGCCAATATATAGCCAGATTCCCCGCCCATATTGGCGGGCTTTGGCGGGCTTCGCTGCCATAGGTTCGTGCAGCACCGCTGCCAAGCCATTGGTTTGTTTTAATAGCACTGCACGATCCAATGGCTGTGCAGTTTCACTGCGTGATTGAATAAGGCTTCAGTTCAGGAGAAAAAGGGGGTTTTTCCCATATGCGTCTTCGACGCAGTACTCGTTCCCGTATTTCAGGGAACCGAGGTTACGTTAGTAACCGAGTACGTTATCTATATTAGAGACTTTCGTAAGGCACCCTCTGAATGGCTGATTCGAGCGAGACGCAGACTGAACAGTGTGATGAAAGACGCATATAGCACGGGTGTCAGAATGCGTTTTAGCTGAAGTCTGAAAATTAGATTATCTGTGTGAATGTAAATTAGACCAAGGTTTTATTTTAAAAGAGATCAAAGAGACCCGTCTCAAAGTCCCCCCCCCCCCCCACAACCAGTTTATTCTTTTTTTTTTTTTTTTTACAATTAGCCTACTGTTGAATAAATTTGAACACAATTAGAGAACTATTAATAACATATCAAATAATGAAAATAAATAGAATGTGTTTTTGCATCTTAATGAGTTTGGCTGACAGCAGTGTTTGCCCAATGCCCATTCGGCTGTTTCGGCCATGTTGCGCATGAATTCGTGCGTTCACCAACGTTGGACTGTAATTTGCAACTGTGGGTTAGAACATTTTAGGAAAACAGCAGCAATCATAATTCTGTAAAAAATACTTATAAAAAAACTTTCACTGAAGAGAGAGAAAGCCCGTCCATCAGTCCGTAAGTAACGGTAAGACTTTCAGTTCCACGCGCGCACCGGTTCACCATTAATTCTGTGAACCCGGGAAACACTACTGTCAGGCCGATTATGATTGTAATTTGAGCTCAGTCAGTGTTTTCAGTCATGTTCAAAGTCGATTAACTGCACCTGTTTCCTGTTAATTTAAATAATTAACAGATAACAATAGCTAATAAAAATCGCTAACATGGCATTTTTGAACAAAACAATTTTATACAATTTAGTTAGGCTCCATCTAATTTGCCATTTTAAATGAATGCAGGCTTGTTACATTCTTATGATTATTAGGCCTATTAATATTATAAAGTTACTTGTATTATTAAATTAATATTACAATTTGCTTCTCCCCCACCCTCCAGATGTGAGCAAATAATGACTTTGTCTGAGCTACAAATAAAATAAAATAATTCATATTTTCTCATTTTATTTGTACTATCTTATTTTAGGGGATTGAATAAGTATAGGCTAATTTTGGGATAAATTAATTTCTATGACACTGAAGCACAATCATGCTAGCCCCGACCCATGATTCTTAAAAAGATACTCCACCCCAAAATGAAAATTTTGTCATTAATCACTTACCCCCACGTGGTTCCAAACCCATAAAAACTTCATCTTCTGAACACAATTTAAGATATTTTGGATGAAAACCGGGAGGCATACAGTATGACTGTCCCATAGACTATACAGTCTGTAACACATCATCAGAATAGTCCATCTGCCAACAGTGGTTCAACTGTAACATTATGAAGCAATGAGAATACTGTTTGTAAGCGAAGAAAACAAACAACTTTATTCAACAATTCCTTTGTCAACAGTCTCCTTTGTCTCCCCACATCACTCAAACTTACTATTCTCTTCTGTGTCAGCCACACCACACAGATGTGCTGTTTTCTTTCAAATCAAAGTATAAATAAACATAGAAACTTTGATTTGAAAGAAAACAGCCCATCCTTGTGGCGCGGCTGACACAGAAGAGACAGTTTGAGTGATGTGGGGAGACACAGAGGAGACTGTTGTCAAAAGAACTGTTGAATAGTCTTACTTGCTTTTAGATGGTTTTAGATGTAAAAGCTGCCCGACCCTCAAGCCTGCCCTGCCGGCCCCTCTTGATTGAGGCCTGATTTTAACGCAGAATTGTACAGCTCAAATCTGTGTGTGTGCTGCTCTCTGGAGTGGAGACCACAGTTCCCACTGCATTTAACAGGTAGATACTAGTCAGTGGATGATTCGCTGAATTAGTAATTTGGTAGTTTTTTGTATTTCTGGCATTAATTATTTGCTCTCTGTATTTGAAAAGTGATTACAAAATATCCATGGTCTTAGAATTAGAATGACTAATCCAAGTATTGTACCCGATCAGATCTAATATAAATAACAAAAAAATCCACTCTTGATTGCACACTTTATATATATATAAAAAAAGCCTACGCAAAAAAGAAGACAGACAGAGAGAAGGAGCAAAGGGAGGCTGCTTAAAGCAGTTCACCCTAGCAGACATGACTACAAAGCTCCAGCAAGACAGCAGGTAAAACATCATATAGAATATTTAGCTGTTTGTCACACTTTAATTATTGTATTTACTGTAAGTATGTTTCCCATTATAACCACTTGTCTTATAGAAATCTAAAACACATTTTATTAAAACCATATTAATAGTAATAGTAATCAATAGTAGGCCTATAAATAGAAAAAAAAATATATATAAATGTTCTAAATTAGTTGTTTATTAGTATATAATATAGATTTGTGCTGTAGAATATTAAATTAAATGTCTTATAGGGGAGAATGGGGTAAGATTAGCCAGTTAAAATGATGCAGAAGTATAATGAAAGTATCTATCCTAATGAAAGTATTCCTATCATTTTAAATGTTCAGAATGTATCTATGACAAAGGGTTCTAAAAATATGGTTTCTTATAAACAAAAGTGTTCCCACTCAGTTTGCTTTTAGTTTGGGGTAAGTTGACCCGAGTCGAGTCAGTGGGTAAGATGCACCATCTGGGTGTAAAATGACCATCTGACCAAATCTGATTCAAACCAATGTGAAATAAATAATAATTAAAAAACGAATTTAATAATTTCCTTTTTCAAACAGCCATATTTCTTTTCATGAAGTTAAATTTAACAACATAAAACCAACCAATTTAAGTTTAAATTTCAATATTTAAATGATGCATTTCTGTAACAATATGTTGGACACTAAAGTTGTAGCTTCCTAAAAATAGACTAAACAAGAGAGTTTGTTGGCCCTTAGTTACTACAGGTGGAAAGATATATCTGTTTATAATGTGATGAAAAACATTCTGTGGTTCTTATCAGAGAAAGATTTGTGCACATGTATACCGTCCCTATCAAATAAACTACAAAATATGCATATATGATAAACTAAACCAGTAATATCACATTAAAATACCAGTTTATACTAGAGATTTATAAGAGATTTAACTTAACTACAGTGTCTTATGCTGGGGTAAGTTAAAATGCTGACTCAATTTACCCCACAGCATTTGGCTCACTTTGCCCTATAGGCCATTTTTGAAAAACAAAATAGCTACTGATGCTAACCAGTTCAAGCTAATATTAATATAAATGATTTGCATGGTTTTATATGTTGCTAAATAAATATTTTTAGACCTGGATACATTTTCTTTGATGTAACAACCATTGCATCTGTTATAACTTTGAGAACCCAAAAACAGTTTTTAAAGTAAATGGGTGCCTTCCATTCCCGTCTGTTTCTCCATTTCACAGTCTGGCAGAAATTATGGGTGCTTCTAAAATACATTGTCACCCTAACAATAAAAGTATATAGCTGCCAAGAAACAAGGGGTGGCTCAACTTACCCCACTCTCCCCTACTTCTATTGAAGTTGAGGCAGTAGCAGGATCAGAGAGTGAGGGAGACCCCATTCTTATCAAAACATCTACAATGAAGTCTGAAATTATTACACAGTGTGCTGTCTTCTCTTAATTTGTATATTTGTAATGCTCCTGGCTCGCCTGCCAGTGGGTGCTCAACACATTGTTTAATAGGTTATCATTCATACAACACTAATCCACTGCAACCTAACGGAGTTTGACCACTAGATGGCAGTATTTAATTTCCACTAAACCAAGCTCATCCAAACCGTGTTGCCTATAAACTAAGCAACCCCGTCACATATTTTGCTATTGTGGATTTACCCTTACATATATATAGCCTATTCAAAGCTTCCTGTCCTGCGCTGACCTGATTCCTCTTGATTGGAAGCACACATAAGTTCCTTCTTTAGAATTACTCACAAACCATTCAATGAGATCCACTCATCATGAAGGCTATTTAACAGATAAGCCGACTAATATGTTTGAGTTTTGAGAAAGGAAGAGACAGAGGGTGACACAGACAGAAAGACACTCTTTCGTACAAAATGCAAATTTTGACTTCTGGGGAAGCTAAGGGTTGATCTTATGCTGAGTCTAAAGGCTGAGTCTGCAGTTAAACTAGAGATAAGTCTCAAAGAAAAAAAAACAAACGTCATTTTATTATTTGATTGGCTTAAGAACAATATCAACCATTCAAACAACACAATAAATGGTGTGTACTTAACAAAGACCTTAGTTAACTTTTGAAAATAAAACTAAAAAGAAATTAAAAAAAAACCTTAAATTGTTCTGATTTTGATAATGGAATGTGGGTACTCTTGTGAATATATCTACATGTTCAGTCATTTTAAAAAAAAGCATAATTTCTAAGACCAACTAAGGCCATTCATGTCAGCTTTAGTTGTCAAGACGTCTGTCAAAGAACAAAGCCTGCGTGTTTAAGTTAAACCTCCTCCCACTCATGAACACATGTAGCTCATGCCTTCCTCTTTGAGTTCTTCTGCACCTTCTCTCTCTGAGTTCCTGTTTAGTCACAGCAAAGCACGGCAGGCGTGCTGAAGACTACTCCTGTTGTTACTGCCGTTGTTCAGTCTATGTAGGCTGATAGAACTTGATGCTGAAGGATGTGGTTACATTTCCACCTCTATTCATCTTAAGCGCAGGATTACACTGCAAGGACATCGGTTCCATCTCAGCCCACACATTGATAAGAGGCAAAGAAATCATGGGAAGAGGATAAGAACTCCAGGTAAGTGTTGCCTGTGGTGTATTCCTGTATCGTGTTCATTTCAATCTGAGCTCATCTAGCCTAGGTAAAGAATTAAACGCAGAATGACAAGGCCAAGTCTGTGGACATGATGTGCAGGTGGATCTCGTGATTTGCTTAAGCTAGAATCAGAAAAGTTTTGCTTCCTCACATGTTCACACGTGAAGACTCCCAATGCTCCATAAAATCCAGTTTTAAGACAGATGATGTTCATAGCTGAGGATGTCGGGTGGAGACTTTTACTATTAACAGATTTTGAGCAGTGAGGCATGCACGATATAGTCATTCTGAATCTGGCATTTGTTGAACGATATTAATCTTTGAAATACACACAGTTATTTGTCAGCATTGGCGTTCTGTTATTTTACATGGTTCTATTACTTAAACGATTTAGAGTTTTATACAGTACTGTACACATAAACTTTGTAACAGACGACTGCAAGACATTCACATGGGCTTCCTCTGTGGTGAACGGTCACATGTAAAAACAGTGGCTAAGTCAGAGATCTTATCACATTCAAGCAGCAGACTTATAGCAGCCGCTCTAGTTCTCACAGAAAGCCCCTAAAATAATGTGGACTTAACATGACAGAAAATATTTTTCTTCATACATGCACATATAAACATGAGGTCTGCAGATTGCAATCTGGTTGCAAAATACAGTCGATCCCACAAATACAGTTCCATCTCTGCAGAGTCATATAGTTTGGATTCAGTCAAAGACCTGTTTACTGTCATATATGAATATTACAATGAATATTCAATGCATTGGACACATATTTCCAAATAAAGATGGAGTATAAGCTTCTATGTGCAAATATCTTATACGGCCAGATGAATTTTACTTGCAAATTAGTTTTCTTTTTAATACTGTCTATAATATTCAAATGATATATTTGGTTTCATTTCCACCATAACATAGTGCATTGTTCAAGTTCATAGTCACTCTGCAAGAAGTGGCCTTCAGTGCATAGTTGACAGGAGCAAGTGTTATAGAACAGCTCTTAAGTAGAGAGATACTGCACTTCTCCTTTTCATGTTAAAAACAACATCCGACAGAAACTCTAATAATACGTACATAAGGAAGTTCATGTTTTTAGGCATTCTTGTGTTTGTAGCAACTTAAGGGAGATGGATAATTATGTTTTTGCTTAGTTAAAACCAAGAGATGGTAGGATTGGTTCATTTTGGCAGAAAGATTAAATAGATTTTACATACTGGTGAATATCTCGGCACAATACAGTACAATCAGTCAAACCGTCAGTCAGTCAGTCTATAAATAAATAAACAAGCAAGCAACATCACACAGTTGATGCAACTTGGAAGTTGTAACTCCTTGTCACAAACGTTCAGCTGAGTCAAATTATAGGTTCCTCTCTTTTTGAATTCCAGTTGATCTAAAATCTGCTGGAAGATTGTGCAACTAGAGACTGGAAATGAAACTGGATCAAAGTTTCAGTGGTGATGTTCATCAGTGTGTTTATCTTTGCTTTTGAACACTGTGGTCAGCCCATAAAATGTCACCAGACAAAGCATATTTGTGTTTAAACTGTAGGAAAGTTATAATAATGTATTTCAGTGCACTTCCTAAGTCGATTCCCAAAAGTCATTTTCAGGCACAGTGATTTTCAGTTTTGGGGGTAATGCATTAAAGTAATGCAAGTTATTTAATCAGATTACTTTTTTTCAAGTAACTAGTAAAGTAATGCATTTTTAATTCACAAGAAAATATCTGAGTTACCTTTTTCCCATTTATTGACTGACAAGTCTCCTGTCCCCAGGAGAAATCGGAAGTACAAAGGTGTTGTGTGTACTGTGTGAACATGAAAAAACAGATTTAGTATTCATCAAAATGAATTAAAAGGGGGAAATGCAAACTCAGAATATGACACAAACCTGTAATAATTAAATATGTTAACGCAAATGTATCTACAGTAATCCCATTTTTTTTACCAGTGTCTTTGCTGCTGACCTTTGATGATTCAGTTCAATCATACTAATAAGCAAAAATGACTTTAGATAAACTAACAATTGTGCTTCGTTGTTTTTTTTTTTTTTTTTTTTTGTTTGTTTTTTTGCTGAGGAGTGTTGAACCTTCTTCTCCTGTGTTCCACTGTACAGACGTGAATTTACTTTTCCTTCAGCCTGAGGTTTATTAATTACACTTCTTGGTGAAAAGGGCTTTTACATTTGCTATAAATAGAACCACTACTAAAAACAATCAAGCCCTGCTCATATTTAAAAAGTAACACGGAAGTAATGCAAAAGTAACATAATGCATTTCTTCACATAAAAAGTACTTACAGTAAGTACCGTAATTGGATACTTTTTTGGGGGTTAACACAATACTGTAATGCATTACTTTTAAAAGTGCCCTTTTACACTTACTGTACATACAACTCTTCGATGACACTGGTGTTAGAGGCTGTTATAACACATGTTTTTGTCAGCCAACTTATCTTTGTTCAGAAATCGTTAGGTTTGAGTCATAATTTGAAGTGAAAGTGGCTCCTTTGTAATCAGAGCGTTGGCTGTGACTGACATGGAAGGCACACTGTAGCTGTTAAACCTCTTCCTGTTTGTATGACAGCAGGGTTCATATCTTTTCTATGAAAATTAATATTCCTCACTGTTTTTACCTGTGAGCTCATCACACCTGCATGTCCACCTTTCCAAATATAGAATGTGCTTTATTTATTCTACATATTTATATTCCAATGACACACTCATTTATAAGCTAAATACAGCATATAATCAAATACTTGACATGCCTTTGGCAGCATCATATCAGATATTGATGATGAAATGAACTCAGAAAACAAAAATTCAGTTTTAAACACAATGGTTTCAGAACAGCAACATTCGGATATTCAAAATATTTACAGCATTACATCGTTACACGGGCACTTGTAAATTTCACAATATGGGGACATCCACACTTTCACTTGATAAATAGAACGTTCATTGGAATAAAAGGATGTTCAGACTGAAACTTTTCTGAGACCTTTCTAAAGCTGTTTTTCCACCATCTTTCTGTACAAACAAAAATTGTTGTATTAGTATATATATATATATATATATATATATATATATATATATATATATACACATACATACATACATACAGTACAGACCAAAAGTTTGGACACACCTTCACATTCAAAGAGTTTTCTTTATTTTCATGACTATGAAAATTGTAGATTCACACTGAAGGCATCAAAGCTATGAATTAACACATGTGGATTATATATGGAATTATATACATAACAAAAAAAGTGTGAAACAACTGAAAATATGTCATATTGTAGGTTCTTCAAAGTAGCCACCTTTTGCTTTGATTACTGCTTTGCACACTCTTGGCATTCTCTTGATGAGCTTCAAGAGGTAGTCACCTGAAATGGTCTTCCAACAGTCTTGAAGGAGTTCCCCAAAAGATGCACTTGTTGGCCCTTTTGCCTTCAGTCTTCAGTCCAGCTCACCCCTAAACCATCTGGATTGGGTTCAGGTCCGGTGACTGTGGAGGCCAGGTCATCTGGCACAGCACCCCATCACTCTCCTTCTTGGTCAAATAGCCCTTGATGCCTTCAGTGTGACTGAAAATAAAGAAAACTCTTTGAATGAGAAGGTGTGTCCAAGCTTTTGGTCTGTACTGTATATATATTTAAGGGGTTAAATAATGTGAAGCAGCAAAAACTAAACAATGTAGAAACATTTTTATAAAAAAAAAAAAAAAAAAAAAAATGTTTTCATTTACAAATGTAGACCACTAATTAACCAATAATTAAAAGTCCTTAATTGCTGTTCACGCATGATTTTTTTTAATGCATGCAAGCTTATCAGGGTTGCTTGTTTCCTTGGTTTATAGAACACATTTAACCTTTAGTTTGTTTTACACAAAATACGCTGAAATTGAGGTGAGTGTGAAGTTCCCACAGGTACTGCACCATTGGAGGCTAAAAGGAAAGAATAGAGTTCCTCATTTCCGCCTAGACAGGAGAAAATCAGCATCCTGGTTCTGGTAAATATTGCTCTGTGATAGATCCCCTGCATCCTACTGTATCTGTTTAACTGGGCCACTGTGTCAGCGGCAATATATAAAAAGGAAGCACTTACCATTGAATGTTGTCACCATTGTTCGCCTGCTGTTATTTCCTAAAATGATCACGGCGGGGGGGTTGGCCTTATTGTTATGGGAGGGAGGGATGTGGATGAGAAGACTCTGGGCTCAGAGGAGAAGGCGCATGGGGGATATCGGTCCCCATCAATCAGAGTCTCCACACAATGAGCTTCGACCCCCTCGCGGTGTGGGAGTCCATCATAGCGGCCGATCGCACCACAACAATGGAGCAACACCTGTTTCCTCGGCAAGGCTCGGGAGCAACCTTCCTGTACAGGGCTGTTGGAAATATGTTCAGGAGAAGGAGCTGAGATGAAACTTCATGCCGGGTCGCAGTGTGAACTAGAATCAGCTGAGATGAAGGGAGCATCTCATCAGGGATTGTTTTATAGGTCTGGTCTTAGATGTGGAATTTAGTGTCCAATGTTGGAAGTCTGAGGTTTTATACTGTGTGTGGCATTGTGATAAAGTAATGCTATTTTTTCTTTTAGAATAAAAATAGTGGGATCCAAATTTTGAATGCAGCATTGCTGACTCAGGATAATGTACTGTAAAGGCCAAGGTTGCGTTTCACTGATTTTGTTCGTAGTCTGTGCACCTCAAATGCGTCTTTGCTTCACATAGGAAGTTTGCTGGGATTGTGTTTGTGTTGCCCAGATGAAATCATCCTCTCACATAAGAGGATGTGAACACATCCTTTTACGTGTCAACAAGGTCACTTCCACATTTTCAGAGGTTGCAAAATGAACAAAAGTCTACAGGCGTCTGACTGACTGACAGCTGCTGGTCACTTTGTTTGCGCCAGTTTATTCCTATATTTTGCCACTCAGACCATTGATGCAGAACTGATGTAGAACAGTGGCTTTAAACCAAGGGCCTAATCTAATTTTCACAGGGGCCGCAGGATGACTAAAATATTTTCATTAATGAACTATTATTAATATAATAAACATTATAAATGTTGAAAACAGATCAATTCAATGGAAATCATATTTTACCCCACTGCATTTAAATTGATTTTTTTTTTTTTTTGTGGAATATTTAATATCAATGCTCCCAGTTTCTGTTATTAAAAAGTTTGAAAATAAGCAGCTTCGTCATAATCACAGCATAAATAATTATATCATAGTCTATATAGTTAAGAATATTGTGAAAATGGGGGCTTTCAGTCAAAATAATAATAATAAGAAGAAGAAAATATGTTGATGTCATGTTTTTAAATAAGAGCCTTAATAAAGAGTAAAAAATGCAAACCCACCTTCTCAATCCATGTTCAAGTTTTGTGTTGAGACTATTTTAGTGGAGACTAAGTCAATTCATACAAAGGTATATTTTTTCTCTTTTTTTTTTTTTTTAACCAGAACTGAATTTCAGTGGATTAGACTGAGGATGGTTTCATGTGGAGTTGTTACGCAGTAAGTTTAACTTAGAAATTAGATAGAGGAATTAACTACCACTGTCTCTGTGTACAAATACATTCCCCGTGGTTTTGCCAAGTTAGACATGTTCCTGGATCAATATCTATTGATGATCCTGGATCAACATTATTGTCCAAAAATATAGACCCAATCCCTACCCCAAAACCTAACCCTACCCATAATTTATTCCTAAAATCAGAGGGAAATGCTAGCTGATTGACAAGGGTGTAGAAGCACCCCTGATTGTGAGCCTAAAACATATATTTCCTGGAAATTTATATCTCTATTCTGATTGGTTGATTGGGATATTGATCCAGGAATGTGTTGTACTTGGTGAAATCACGCTCGCTGTACAAATTTAAAGGATTTAAAGCAAAGTTAAGATACAAATAAAGAGTCAACATTTCACTTCTGGGTTGTAATTTAATTTGCACCTGAAACCTGTTGCCACCTGGTGCTACTTTCTATTAAATTAGTTTTGTCAATATAATATCAACTAAGTTTTCAACAGTTTTGCAACACTGATTGTTCGCCTTTATAATGGAAACAGCAGTCCTAAGATCAGTGATGAATTAGTTCCTTCCAGGCAACCTGGCAAGGCCACAATAGAGCTCCATAAAGCCATTAAGGCTAATATCAGGCTGTTCCCACTACTTTGCTTGCAGGCCTATTGTTGTGCTTAAAACAAGTGACCAGCATAACACTTTAAGGATAACCTTAGAGTAAATCAGAGTGAGGCCATTGTTATTACTGCTTTAGGTTTCATTTTTGGCAACTTGCTGTATTTGGTCTGAGTTTTCCTTTGAGTTTTTAACTTGCTCAATGACTGACAGACCAATGTGGGTTTTGTAGGCTTTATAGTTAAAGTCAGAAAATCCCCCTTAGTGACCACAGTGAAATATATAAAAATAAAATAAAGAAGAAGAAGAAAAATCTTGTGGTGGATAATGATTGGATTAGGAGTTACATTGACAAACCTAGCATGAATATTCTCTATGTTTTATTAGATCAGAAAAAGCTCCTGATATCAGATAAGCAATCAGCTTAATATTTTCAACACTGTTCAGCTTTTTATAAATTGAAGAATTGAAAGATATGCCAAATAATAATCTGACCATAAGCATATGGAGTTATCAAACCTTAAATTGAAATGTTATTATTATTAATATTAACATGTATTTATTTATTTATTTTCGGAAAAGCTTTCAATCAAATCATTAACTCACAAAACACATTTTAAATCACAAACAAATAATCAAACACGTTGAATTGAGATGGTATATCTTGGCGTTGCTTGTTTCATGATGAAATGTACGTGGACCTATTGATTCCCCATTACAATAGTTTGTACAAGCAACAGATCGTATGTGTGCTGTGCGCTTCTCAGTTTATGCAAATTCGCTTGATGACGCATGACGCTCAATGGGCCGCGCTCGGCGTGTTAATGCAACGTGATGTTTGGTGAGTGATGAGTCTTGTATATTTAAGTTGTTTACAAGAAGCTCTGTCAAGCAAAAATCTTAATTTTAGTGTATAATCTATACTACTGGTCGCTTGAGTTTTGGGTTTAATGACTCAGACTTAATATCTCTCTTTGTGTTTGTTTCATGGTTTGGGGGATTTTTTTTTTGATATTGGGGAAGTTTTGAGAGAGACACTAACAACATAATACAGCGTCTAATATGAGCCACACTACATTACATTCAGCTTGATTTACTGATATAATGACCTAAAGACCTTAATTTAAAGGGGGGAATTTTTATAATTTATTATATATTTATTTTTTCATTAAAACTGGGGAGACAAGTGGAATGACCAAAAACGACGCTTTAAAGTTGTTTACACAGAAAAACAATGCAAAAGCAGCGCAATGCAAAAATGTGTTTTAAAAGTGTCTTAATATTTTTAATGATTCTATCTATATCTCTTTCACAGCTGCACTTTTTATAAACTGCTAATATCAGCCAAACTTTTAGCAGAACTAGTCAAGTTGATCATTTAAAACTTGGTTACTTTGGTCAGTTAACGTCCTTTTATTATATATATATATATATATATATATATATATTTGCTGTTTGGAATTACAACTTATATAATGTATGCACATCTTTATTATTGCTATTTAGATTTACAACTTATAATGTATGCACATTTATGCATTTAGAATTCTATGAGGTTTGTTCCATTATCCTTGATCTCAGCGTTGCATATTAATCTATGTCTGTTCTGTTTTTGTTAAATGTGAGGCAAAATCATCACAATTAAAAGAACCAAAGACTTAAACTACCTTCAGTCTGTGTGCATTGAATTTATTTAATAGACAAGTTTCACAATTTGAGTTGAATTACTGAAATGAACAATCCTAATTGATTGAGATGCACCTGTATGTGGTGGTGTTTGTTGCTAGGTGGCAGGTGCCATACAGTCCATCTAGCAGTAAAGGTCAGGAACTTGAAATGTTATCAGGAAGAAAAACAAACAGTTAGCAGCTGTGGCATCCCCTTAATAATCCCTAAACCACATAGTTCTCTTGAAATTCTCGGACACCAGGCAGAACATTTTCCTAAACCTCAATATCATTTACAGACATGCAAAGGATGCTGTGTGTTTACTTCCCTGAAGAGAGACGAGCATTTGTTTGTCTGTGTAGATAACATTACCTGGAATTTTATTGACACAGGATGGTACTTCATTCAGGTTACACCAACTGTGTTATTAGATAGAGGGTGAGTGACACCATGCAACATTTTTCTTGACTGATTGGATTTTAAATATGAACAAGCAGTTCCGTCATCTTATGTAATAGTTTTTTAGTGTCATATTTACAGATCATATGAAGGAGGCATTGTGTATATTTTTTCCCCACTGTTTCAATAACATGTAGAATTTTACAGCTTCCTTTATATGAATTTAGTTGTTTTGTTTCACAGTTACAATCAAGATGCAGCACACCTCGTGCACAGAGGACCGGATCCAGCACGCTCTGGAGAGATGCCTGGATGGACTCCGGCCGTCAGAAATCCTGTCACAATCCTGGAACGGTAAGGCCCCCCACTGACCCTCTACTTTTGTTTGCCATTGCTGGTTTTCGTTTCAATTTTCTACTTCTGTTTTGTACAATTTGTATGTGTGTGTTTTTCCTTTATCATTCTTCTCATTGGTTTTCAATTGACTTAATGCTGCAGACAGGGAGATTTGCCTCTGAAATGGGCTTCTCGGTGTTAATTCACACAAATAATTATATACTGTATGCGTGATAAACTTATAGGTCAGTGATGCAACACACTTTTTTTTTGTATGCATCTATTAATTTATTCATGCTCAGTCATAGCAATATGCAGAAATAACACAGCACAGGAAATAATATTAAAGAGAGGATTCCTGCAGACCCTCGTGACTGTTGCGAAGTCAGAATCTCGTAAAACAACAATACAAACAGAACATATGCACAAATTCAGGTTTTAAACAAAAAACGGAAAGGTCATATATAGAATCTTTTTCACTGTAGTTGTGTATTTGCTTTAGTTATTTTATGAATCGGGGCACTGACAAACAAAAGATCACACTGTGATGAGCATTAGAATGTTGTTTCTGGACCGAGTGTGACACTGTTGATAGATGCAGAGAGAAGGTGTTATTTTCAAAGAGTGTTTGAAAGGAAATGTATTGTTTGACACCTTCAATTAGGCAGGAAGTTAAGATGTCCTTCGAGTAAAGCAGTTGTTATCAACCACTGCTTATCTTTTTAGTAGTAAAGCTGCAGTTTGCCTTAAATATCCAGTTCAGCGTCATTCTACATTTGTGTAGTTTTGAGGTTGCACACAGTTCTGTCACCTAACCAGTGTGATCTGCTTTTAAATTATACACTTCAGTATGTTCTTTCTCACAATTCTGACCAGATCTGCACATCGCGGTTTAAAGCAGGGAACCCTTTGACATCTCCACATCAGGGATTTCAGGGGAATACTCAAGCTATCGTGTATTTAAGCAGCCCTTTCATGTCTGATGTGTGTGTTCAGATTAATTCCCGCCATCAATGTCTGTTTGACTCATTTGGTGTTATTGGGGTTGTGCAGTGGTTATATGCATATCATAGGCCGGGGATTTGTTTACTAGATATCATGTTTATTTGAGGTATAAGGCATGCACATTTGTCCCAGTTTCGCAATTAGGGTTCTAATCCTGGTATGTTTCTGCATGTTCGTGCAGCTGGCTGGTGTATGAACCGCTGGAGTCTAGAAGAGCTGGTTAAGAGGGACCCGGAAAATTTTCTAATTCTGCTTCAGCAAATTCTCAGAAAAGCCAGAGAGGTGAGTACACATATAGACATACCGCTAACTAAACATAATGCTAAACCCACAGCTTAGAAGTGATACTTTTGTGATCAATGCCCTCTGGGTTGAGCTCATTCTGCCCCCTTGTGGGCTTTGCAGGCTATGACAGATTAGATTGCATCTGTTCTATGCTGAGATATTGGTTTTGTACATAATTAAATTAAGTTCAGCAAAAACGTATTTTAGGGTTTATCTTATATTATGAATTTTAAGTTTGTCTGGTAATGCTGTATTTCTTTCTCTGCTTGTTTAAGGTTCAGCAGGAGTGTCGGTATGAGCTTGTGGCCCCCTTGGCTCTCATGTTTGAGTCCACACTTCTGCAGGTACATTTTCATGGACACTGGGTTGATTAATTTGACCAAAGCTTTGATAATCAGAAACTAATAATCATGTATCTAATTTTACTGATCTAATATTGAGGACAGTGAAACTGTATTTAATATTTGTGTGCACCTATTAGCAAATATTGAATGCTTTTCAGTGTTAATTCTCACAAATAATTATTCGTATTGCAATAATTTTGATCAAATTGTGTGAAATTTTAATCTTCATTTTTGTTATTAAAATAGGGAAATAAAGTGGTAGGGTTTTGAAAAACGTAAAACATTAAAACTTACATAAGATGAAGAAGAAATATATACAAACATATACAGTATATATATATATATATATATATATATATATATATATATATATATATATACAAACAAACATATATAATATGTTTATACATTTATGTACATTTTATATATATTATGTATTTACAATATTTCTAATCTACAGCTTTATTTTGTAGCACATTACAGAAATTCATGCACATTTTCAGATTTTCTTTTTAATTTGAAAAGCATCATTCAGTGGACTTTTAAACCCCACAAAAATAGCTTTAAGCCTCTCAGTTTGAGACTTATCTCGTTCACCCAGAAGCTAATGTTCATGAAATCACAAATGTGTCCGTTTTCTCTTTGCAGATGCCTCTTTGTCCATCTGAAGGAGAGATTCTGACAGAAGCCTGTGAAGTGTTTCATGACTTTCTGGCATGGCCTGAACCCTACTGTAGTGTGTGTCGGAACCTGCTCTCTACTTTACACCAAGAGCTTAGAGCTCCAGGTACAGTAGCACATCCACATCAACAAACACAAGATAACCTTTCATCAGTCACCATCATGCAGCTTAGACCCTTAATAATGAGCAGCTTTTTAACCTGAGCCCCAATCTACATATTCATAGCATTAAACAGAAAAGTACTTTACTACTTCTCAGTGGTTTCAAGAAGCATTGCAGCTGTTTTTCAAAATAAGTTCTGCTCTTTGTTTATCAGTTTTAAGAGCACGCGTAGTCCCTTAAGGATTACTTAACTTCCCCTCTAACTTCAGTGCTTTCACTAAGATTTTGTTTTGTTACATAATGTTGCAATCTGATGAAATAATGTCCTCGTGTGCATTTGCTTGTGTCAGGTATTTCGTACCACAGGTTGGTAAGAGAGGAACAAGGCCTTGCCACCTCCAGTCAGCGTTCTAAGATCATGTGAGTGTGTTTCCAAAGAAGCAGGAGGAAATCCTGTTGTGTCAGTTATTGCTCAGCCCTTTGTGATGGCAGTTTTCACCTCTCGCTTCCTTTGTCAGTTCTTGGATATTCAGAATTTTATCTTATGAGATTACTTAGCATCATAGGTTGGGTCCAGTCAAATTTATTGCAAATAAAATTGTTTGTTTGTAATTTATTTGTCGTATGAACACAATCTTTAGCCTAGTGTTTAATTAACCGATTCATGTTTAATTATAAGGAATTGTTTAGACAATATTTCAAAATAAATTCCTATTAATAATAGGTGTAAATAAGCAATAATAATAACAAATGTTTCTTGAGCACCAAATCAGCATAATATTATGATTTCTGAAGGATCATGTAACACTGAGTAACTCAAAATGCAGTTTTGCCATCACAGGAATAAATGACATTTTATGATATGAAACGGTTATTTCAAATTCTAATAATAGGGTCTTACAATATCTTACAGTATTGCCATTTTGCTGTCTTTTTGCATTGGTGAGCATTCTTTCAAAAACATTTGAATCTCATTGACCCCAAACTATTAAAATGATAATGTAAAGCAGGGATCTTCAGCTCCAGTCCTGGACGTCCTGTCTCAGCCAAGTTTAGCTTTAACCCTAACCAAAGACATTCATAACAAATGTAAACTTCTTCTGTGGACACACGCAATGTTTTTTATCTGTGTTGCTGCTACACTACAGTGATGTTGTCTGTTGTTTTCTCTTTTGCAGTACGGTGTTGTTGATGAACCCGGCTGAGGTGCCTGCTGAGTTCCTGTCTGTGGCGGAGCAGCTCAGTGGAGCAGAGGTCTCACAGAGAGAGAGTAGCATTACACTCATTAAACACAGCTACCAGGCAGTGCTCGGAACTAAATACCCACTACAGACCATCAGCAGCGCTCTACAGGTACACCACACTGTTCCACGACGCCTGAGATGATGTTTCCTGCTTCAATGTGCTCCAAAAAACTTGCCTCGATACAGAGCATTTGTGCGTCATACTGAGTTTGTGTGGATGTGTGGTTGTATCACCTTGTGGGTGTCAGGAAGTGTGTGATCTGATTGGTGGGAGTGGGGTGATAACGGGATGTGAGACCAAAATGACTCCTATGTGGGTTGATGGGTGGCTAATGGGGAAGAAATAGATTAATTTGAGTGGGAGTAATGGAGAGGGGTTGAGGTTGTTATAATAGTTTTGCTCGCAAATGGTGAAATCTGTTGTAATTATGTGAGATTACTTGGAATCAGGGGTAGCTTCATTTGAAACACTGATAAACATTGAATTCTGACTCTGAATGACTTGCAAAAACTTAAGAGGTTACAATACGTGACTAAGTTGGTTCCTTTTCTAGTGCCTTAGTGATGATGAGTTGGCACAGATCCTGTCCACAGTGAGTGATCTTCTAGAGTCTGCAGCAGTCATGACGGATATAGCTAAAGCTCAAGAACAAGTCAAGGGTGGTCTGGAGGCGCTGCGAGAAAAACTGGGCATACCAGCCTCCAACGGCAAGACTTCAGATGGTACAGTCTCACTTCCTACTTATAGCCCACCTCACATTCATATTTTGTAAAATTCCATTTCACTTTCTAAATCAGTGGTTCTCAACCAAGGGACAGGACCCTCAAAGGGGTATTAGCAAACTTCCAGGTGGCTCAAATTAGAATAATCATGATGGAAATGCTTAAAAAATGGTTGAATATTTTTGATTTTTATTACAACAGGAGTACCAGAGGTACATATCAGATTAGATAGGGCCATCAAATTTTGTCTTGGACAAACGGTGCTTCATGGAGACAAAGATGACCATCAGTGTCATTCTTATAGTAAAATGAACAATTACTACATTATACCATCAATTACTGTTGTAGAATAGGGCATGTTCACAAATCAAGGTCTATATTGAAACAATTTACAGATTCTGATGGGGAAGACTTTGACTGGCCTGCACAATGCTCCAGTTCATTGACCACCTGTTAAATTAATTTGAAACCTCCGGTATAAACCAGGCTCCATCACTAATCACCAGACCTCACTTATATTCTGTTGACTAAAAGCGATCAAATCCCTGTAGCCGTGTTTCCCAGAAGAATGAAAGCTGTTATAAACCGATTAAAGCCAATGGCTTTGAAATATTTAGTTGTCAACAACCTTTTGGCCTTGTGAATTGGTGGTCTGTCTTATAGAGTTTCATGGTTGTTGCTTGGTGACATACTACACTGTTTGTGTGGGCAGCAGTAGTACATATTACCTGGCACCAAGTCCTAGAAACTTAACCGAGATGGATGGCCGACATGAAGCAATAAAGCTAAAGGCATGATTTTTCCTCTTGGGAAACAGTGGTGTGTTGGGTTTGGAGTAAGCTAGTGATTAATGACAAAGACTTTGTTGTGTTTGTGCCGTTAGGGGTTCTTCAGATGCTCGGCCTCCCAGCAGCCAAGTGCTACACCTTCCATTGGGACAAGGATAATTTTGGTAAGACTCTGATACCAAGCCAGTCCGATTTCTTTTCTGCCCTGGGCTTATTGAAACATTTGTTTGGCTATTTTGGAATTCTTAAACATTCGAAGATTGCTTTCCAGTCACTTCGATTTAATTGAAAATGTCATGAGGGGGTTTCATGAGTTGGAAGTTAAACCTCCAGCTAACAGTAACACTCTGAGTCACGATTTCCATCTTGTTTTTTTGCTAGATGTTCTAAACGACCTTCTAGAAATGGAGTCTGAATTGACCTTATCTCAAACATCTGAGGGTATGGAGGAGGATGATGTTGACAACGTTGATGTGGAAGATGATGAATATGATGACATGGAGGAAGGGTTTGTATTAAACGGTTGCACTGACTATCGGGCCTCGACCTTTTCCACGGTCTCCTCGCTTTCCACGGCCTCCAAAGACTCCATGTTCTCCACTCTCTCGGTCGCTTCCTCCGAATACTCTCCCCTCTCCACACTCTCCTCCTCCTCTCAAGCTTCAGGCACTGACAGTGACTTCTGCGAGGACGCAGAGGAGGACAGTCTGAGCACAGCGTCCGTGCCCAAGTCCAAAACAAGTGCACGGTTTTCCAAGCGCCTCTCGCGACTCTTCAAACCTCGCGGCAACTCTCTATGTCGAGCTAAAAGCCTGGGCAGCCCTGAGGCTAAAGAATTAGTTATAGCTGTCCGCTCTAAGAGATCCAATTCTCTGCCACAGCAAGTGCGACTGCGGAGCTCTGAGATAGGGTTCCCAGTGCCCCCCCTGTCACAGCTGCAGTATGTTTGCTATAGAAGAAGACCCATTCTGAGTACTGATGATGTGGAAGGGCCTCCAGGGGCCACGATTCTCCGAGTGGTGGTGTTCGGTGCAGATCATGTGGCAGGAAGAGTTGCCCGTGCCTATGGCAACCTAAGAAAAAGAGAAGGAGACTGTCCAAACCTGACCAAGGCTTTCAGGATGAAGTTTTTCTTTGTGCCTGTAAGAAGGGATTCAACTCCAGCCAGTTTCTCCACAAGGAACTCTGGTTCTTCTCTGCAGTTGTCAGTGAGTCCAGTGAAGTCAGCCGTCTCTAACACTGTGAGTGAGATCACAACACTTGAGCCTAAAGTATACTTTTTGCTGGTATTCTCTAGTGCCTGTGACATAAATGTCGTCACCCAGCACTGTACATGCACAACTCAGTTTGGCTGCATTGTTTAATTGAATTTCAAACCAGTTAAATCAGAACTGGTGGTTTTAGTGCGGTTTTGAGCAAAACGTTTAAATTAAGACAACCTAATGGATATGAATTCTTGCTGCTGGTCTGAGCTAACTTTAGGTCTCTGATACAGACCTACATTACTTACACACACTTTGAAGTCAGAACAAAGATGATTTTGTTCTCATTGATTGTTATTGCAGACGTTCTTGAAATACTCATGTAATATTTTGATGCAGAAACATTGGTATTCATTTGTCAACAGGATCTCAGTGGGAATGGGACGGAGGACAGCACTAATGATATAGCCAATCTCCTGGGAATGCTGGATCCCTGGTATGAGCGGAACACTCTGAGCCTGCTGGAGCTTCCGGTTAATGTGGTGTGCCAGGTGATTCTTTCATATCCACACACAGACTCATTCACATGAACAGAGAGTGCATACATACAGTATCTAAACAATCAGTACGAAGAACAGTAAATCTTTTGTTATATGCAAGCTTTTGACACGGCATTCATGCACACACTAAAAAACACAATCCATAAAATCACTCATTTTAGGAACTTGTGTGTGTGAAAGTGTTTTTCACACCATGGCCCAAAAAAAAAAATGTCCTTATCAAATTACATATGAAAAATACATTAATGTCAAATGTTCTGTCCGTAACAGCAAACATCAAGGATTGAGTCGGACTTGTCTGAAGGTGCTGGTGAGGGGCGTTTACCGATATTTGCGGACCTGGTGCTCTATTACTGTCGTCATGCCGCCCGCCCTGCCCTCATTCAGCTCTATCAAGCAGAGGTGAATCTAAAATAAAACATGCCATTTCCTCGATCTGTGGCAGTTTCAGTCATCGACTTGAAAACTGTAGCAGAAAAGTTACATAGACTTTTTTGAGTTATAAATGTGTTCTTTCTTACAGCGTGTCAGGCAATATGTGGGGCTCCTTTCTCCAATGTGCTGTGGATTCTGTTTAAAAAAAGTGTACTTTCAATCAGATTTGTTAGTTTGCCTGCAAAAAAAAAAATCTGTAGATGTTGCTTGGTGTTAACTAATGATTCCACAGTGTTTCATTCATCTTTTTTGCACTGTTTTGTAACTTGTCTTGCATCTTATACTGCCATGATGCAATCCAGTGGTTTCATGAAAGTTTAAATCTCACTCTTGGCTGTAGTTGACACTGGCTGGAGGAGAGAGACGGACTGAGGTGTTTATTCACTCTCTGGAGCTCGGACACACAGCTGGAACAAGAGCCATCAAGGCCATGGGTGAGTACAGACACACACCAGCTTATCAAAACAAATTAGTTTTGTCTTTGAATGGTCTTTTCACGTCATCTCATGTTTGCTTAGAATGCCTTCCTGTCAACAGTTTTTTTTAGTTTAGTATATTGAAGCAATCACAAGTATCATTTTCCTTTCTTGTGTGTGTGTGCGTGTGTGTGTGTGTGTGTGTGTGTGTGTGTATATATATATATATATATATATATATATATATATATATATATATATATATATATATATATATATATATATATATACACACACATACATACACACACACACACACACACATATATATATAAAGCACTCCACAGCGCTAAAACCAGCAGTGCATGTACTTCCAAGTAACCCACCAGAATAAAAGCTTGCTGTTTTTAGGTTTGAAAATGTTAAAAAGGAATATATGAAAAAGGAAATATTAGCATTTTATTTTTAAGTCCTCTGTTGTATTTTCAGGTGTACTATAAAATTATTGTATTTTTATTTAATACTCATTTTTTAGATAGTTATATTTAATGAGTCACGCTATGTGCAGTGAGCACCAAACTGAGTCTCCAGGTGCTTTCATGAGAACCAGACAAAAAAACTTATGCTCACCCCTGTGTGTGTGTGGTGTGTGAGTGTGTGTGTGAGTGTGAAAGTATATATATATATATATATATATAAGCAGATTTTCACTTCTCAGAAGTTAGACAGAAGCAGCTTAAAATTCAGACTAATCAAACATTTTATTTTTTATTTTTTTTTTTTAGGAATAAGGAACATTTCAGATCCTGTTCTGTATTGTGTTGTATTGTTATGGTGACTCGCTTGTTTTCTGAAAAAAAAAAAATCAAATCTGTTCTTATTTTTCAGGTGCTGCAAGTAAGCGTTTTGGCATTGATGGAGACCGTGAAGCTGTTCCTTTATCACTTGAAGTTACTTACAACCAAGTAAGATGAAGCATTCCAGTGTATTGATGAATCATTGATTTCACAAGCATGCGTTTCTCATTCATCCCCTCTCTTTTTTTGAATTGACCTGAAGATACGCATCAGTGGCAGAAGTCAGAAGACGAGGACCGAGAAGTCCTGCACCTCTATAAACCTGCTAAAGGCCTGCAGGAATCTTGAGGAACTAGGTAGAAAAGAACTTTGATCCTATTATAGACAGAACTCCTTTAGATCAGGGCTGTCAACGGTTTAAATTTGAATGTAATAAATTGCATGTTTTTTTTTAAATAACAAAACAAGAAGATGGCATTAAAATTTCAATCAACTTATTCAACATTGGCTTTTTTAACGGGGACTGAACACCATAAACATATTTGCACACGCTCAAAAGAATAAATATAGAACCTTCTCAACTAAAAAGAACCTTATCAATGTTTATGCCTATAAAAATAATCGCAGGGGTATTAACAAAACATTATAATCAATCTTTTCTTGTTGTTTAGATTCTAAAATGGAGTGCCTTCATTTGACAATGACAGAAGTGCTGAAGAGACAAAACTCTAAATCAAAGAAAGGCTACAATCAGGTGAGCAGGAAGGAAGTATGGGAGTAAACTGAGATGCGGTTTAAAGAGCCCGACACAAACTTAGCGCAAACACCTACAGTTACTCTCATGTGGTTTCTGCAGCAATGTGTAGCAGTCGACAAACAACAATTTTTTTTTTTTACCAAGAGCAAACATTTTGGTTTTATTTACCTGTTTCTGTACCAGTTTACTTGATACGGCTCATGTTTTTACACTTTGGTGTCAGTCGTACTTTCATTTTTACAGTGTCCGTGGTTGCTCTTCGGTTCAGTTACACCACACCCTGACTGTACTTCATCTTGTTTTGTATTGTTTGAAAAGGAAAAATACCGTCGGTTACAAATTTGTTAAACCGATGTTTGAAATAAATGGAGAATAGAGAAAGTCCTGAATTTCATATGGAAATATGCATATGCCCTGTGGCATGAACAGTTTCAAAGATGATAACGTTGTTAATATAATTGCATGGATTAGGCTCAAATGTTTCTGAATATGGAAGTCATTTGGGTGATTCGAGTTGCAGTATTTTTCAGAAACTATAAAACTGTTGTTTGTATTCCAGCAACTGACCACCACACAGGTAAAGGTGGATAAGGTTCAGGTTAGTGGAACTTCCAGCACCACCTTCGCAGTTTGTCTGGACCAAGATGAGAAGAAAATTTTACAGAGTGTGACCAGGTATGGGTTTTTCATTTTTATTTAATATAATTTTTTTGGCTTTTTTATGTTTATATTTGGCAAAAAAGGAAATCAGACCTGTTCTGTGTCAGTTGAACCCATGAGCTTGGCACTGGTAGCACCGTGCTCTACCAGATGAGTGACAAGAACATATAAAATCACATTCACTTTTACTGGAGTAATACATCAATACGTTTGTGTGCTTTGTTTACCACTGCTGTCCAGTGTAAATTCATTATTTTTCATTTATAGGAGGATTCGTTATTTTATATATATAACATTTATTCAGCAAGGATACATAAAATTGATCAAAAGTGACCGTACATTTAAAAAATAACACATTGTAATAATTATTTCAAATAAATGGTGTTTCTTTTGAACTTTCTGTTCAAATTTACTGAAAAAGTTTAAATCCCTATTTCCACAAAAATATTAAGCAATATTAAACTGTTTTCAACTTTGATCAGAAACATTCCTTGTGCACCAAATGAGCGAATGATTTGTGAAGGATCACGTGACACTGAAGGCTGTTCAAAATCCAGCTTCGCCATTTTAATTGACATTGAAAAAATTCATTAAAATAGTAAACCATTATTTGATATTTTAATATTTCACATTGTTGCTGTTTTTACTATGAAATAAATACAGCCTTTTTGAAAACAATATTTATTTAAAGTACTTTTTAATTTTGTGTTTTAATGTCGAATATTCCTTGCATTAAGCCAGCAAAAAAAAAAAAAGAGGAACAAAATCATGAAATGTCGTCACCATGCTTTCCTGTGAGATGTAAATGAGACTGAAAGTTACTCAGTGACCACTGCTGTTAGTTACAAAGAAAAAAAGGGTCAATTCTGTCATAGAGTTGTCAAAGAGACAATGAAAATATTTGTTCTAAAAGTACAGTTGTGTAGCCAACAACTGGTCATTTGTTTTCAATGCATCTGCCATTGGCAGTTACTATTAGGATGTAAACTCCACTGAATACACTGGCTTGAACAACCCAAAACCTTTTCTCTTTGCAGGTGTGAGGTATCAGTTTGCTATAAACCGGATAGTTTGACTGACTGGACGAAAGGAAGGGCGTTCTCCTCTCAGACTCAGCCTCTGCAGTCAACCTTCTGCTCTCTGCTTTGTCTCCCCGTTGCCACTTTCAGTGGACCTCAGCCCTGAACCCAGAGACTATGCTTGACCCTAGGAGTCCAGCCTAATAGACGTTCATCTACATAGTTTACCACTTCCTCTTGTAAACTACAACTCTGCATATCGACTCGCAAAAAAAAAAAAAGCTAAGATACACTTTTGGGTTGAAGTGCTCTTTTATTATGCTTGTGAGCATCATGTGTATGTACAGTGGGTGTTGTTTTCTTCAAATGTCTGAGATGAGGATAACTGGCTGTTTAGCCTGAGGTACATCCTGCTGAATATAATTCACTGGACAAGCTGAGACAATCCTTGTGGACTTATGACCAACACCTAAATCAGGTTATGAATCAAAACCTGAGTCATCCATAATTAAAGGTTTGGTACTTTGAGAGGGATGTTATTACTGGATTGATCTGGAACTGGGCTTGTCCTGGCTTTTATACAACCAGCAAAATACTCTTGTTAATGAACATATTAACCACCATTTAAATAAGCACTGTGGACGATGTAAAAATATGTTTGTATGTATGACAGAATTATTTTATGTAGCTATAATCTAAATTCTCAGGATATATATATATATATGTCACACACACACACATTCCTTTACAAAGTGGTGCCTCAGATTTTAGTCCTTAAAAATCTAATGTATTCTGTGATTATTTTTTGTAAATATTTGTATATCAGATTAGTATATTAGATTTTTGCTGTATTGTGACTTTTTAAAACAGTCTGAAACCTGTCTGCTTTTAATACCTCTTATTGTAGTTTGGTCTGTTTGCCAGCAGAGGTCCTTATAAACTAGTTCTTGAGTTTTATCTTGTGGCTGCTGGAGGCTGAACAGTGGTGAATCAAATAAACACCTCCATCACTGGCAGAGCAAAACCCAAACAGTTCAGAAAATGTGCCATGATACTGGCACTGTTTGCACGTGCAACAAACTGAATCTTTTCATTTCTTTCTTTCTAACATGTTTATATCTGTCCTCTATAGAATGATCTGAGTTACTGTCGAAACAATCGTTTTCTCCTCTGGTTGCGTTTGAAACACTTTAACGTTGTATATATTTTAACAAGATAAGGAAACAGAGGAGTACAATGTACATATTTATGTGTTTCTTATTAAAAAATTCTATTTTGAGCGAGTTGAGGGATTTTACTCTTTCTCAGGGGCAGATTGTTTTTAAATAATGTTTGTTGGACTTTGTAAATACATTCTATTTGTGATAATACTACATTTTGTTTTGTGACAACTTGATGGAGGGAATGTTGTGGGTACAGACTAATGACCAGTGCTACTGATATGTACTGTACACTGTTATGCAAAATGTCTTTTTTTAACATTTCTGTCATCCTGGCATCCCAGAGAACTAAAGCGGTACTTTCCATCTGGCTTGTATTAATAAAGTGCATTCAGTGGCTTTATGTTTGTACATTGTAACTTGTCAAATTAAAATATATATTAAATAAAAACACTTTCACATTAACTTACTACTTACAAGCCAGTGTGTATATGGTTACTTAATGGCTAACAATAATATTTTTGACAAGTTTCAACAGTATGCCAACTTATTTTAACACATTTCATGGAGGTTATTTTTTAACGAGACAATCATTGCTTTTAGCATAAACTTTAAATGCTTACTTTGGTTTTTCCACTACAGTGGAAACTAGTTCTGCAGTTTGTAGAGGCATTCTCATGATCAGATGTCAGGCTAATCGCTAAACAATGGCACCTCTGTATGATAAAACAATCTTCCTTGAGGAGGGCAGTTTCACTCGGTATTCATGAAATATTAGCCTGTTCGAGATGTTATCAAATAGTGTTAAAAAATGTCACAAGATGACTGTGCCTATTAAAAACAACCACTGAGGAAAAGCTTGAAATGTGTTAGGAGCATATAACATTGGATTATGTCAGTTATGTTCAAGTTCTTCTTGAATAAATAGTTTCTTTGTCAATAAGAAATATTAATAGAATGATTCTAAAGTGATTTTTGATAGTTGGCTCTGGATGCCTGTCTTCCCCTTAACCCTCATGGACTCATCAGCATGTCTATTCTTATTAAAAGTAATAATACTACTAAACTAGTACATCACAAAACCTGTCAAGAACATGTCTGAAACCAAAATACAGTAAAAAAAAAAAAAAAATTGCTTAAAGATATTGAAGCTCTTTTTAGGATAAATTAGATTTTGTTGCATTATGATATTATTTTCCTAACAATTTAATGCATCGCCCCAGTTCTCATTATACCTAAAAACAGCAATACTCATTGGATGTAAAAGAATGATCTAGACAGAGTCTCAGCCCATGCTTTAGTGACTAATTCTGTAAGTTACATTGTTATCCCAATAGGTGGCAGCAAGTGATTGGATTTATGAATCATGAGTCACTGAATAATTCATTCAACCCTTTCTTTCAAAATGCTGGATCAGAGCCAATAAATGGTTAATTGGAAAAATTAAAGCGTTTTCTTGACAGTGATTCTTTAATTTCTACCATTGCCACTCATGCACAGCATTCTTTCGTTCATTTGTCATGTGTAAACTCTTTACAGGAAAACATAAGCTGAACTTTGACCGTATCGATCGATGTCTTTTGTTGCCATCCTCCATACAGGAAAGCTCAAAGAGGGCAAGTTCACTTGTGCACCTGCAATCATACTTATTCACATGTATTAATATCTATATCTGCAATAGCAGATGATTTTTAAAGGATTTAGATTATTATTATATCCTGTTAGATAATTATGCATATGGTAAATAAAAGAAGAATATTATTTAAAAAACTTATAAATATTATTGATTAGAGAACCCAATACATTAATTGCGTGTTAGATTATGTGAAAAAAACAGCTTCTGATATGTTGTTTGGAACATTCAGATGCGTTATCTACATATAGATATCTGTGGCTTATGTTCTGTACAAGAATGCAGACATGAATAGTTTGCCTTTCAAGCCGTTGTGTCAGTGTCATAGGCTGCATACAAGAAACAGAACTGATCTGATAAGAGCTCCTTAAAAACAAGCTTATTTTATTTGTATCCTTCATCTTTATATGTAAAAATTATCAGTGAAAAATTATATGTTATGGAATAACCAGATACTACCTATACATGCAAGAACCATTTTTTTTTCTTTACGTGAATACGACTTCAGAGCTTCAGTCATTTCATAGCAAAAAAAAAAGAAAAAAAAATATATATATATAAATTATACATATTGTAAAGGTACCACCTTAAAATGTACCATAAAACAAGTCTCAGTGTTTCAGTTCATTTAATTCTGTTTGTTAAAAAAGTGTGGTTTTAGTGTTAATGGTACTCTTTTCGAATGGACTCTAAATGGAATGGGGAACCTCATTTTTTGCGGGAAGTTACTCAGTGTTCTAATTCCTGCTGCTCTAACACACACCCGTTCTCAGGAAGAAACAATATCTGGTTTGATTTTTTTTCTCTGTGTGGTCAAATAATTACAATAACACTGATGCTAAAAAAAGACTGAGTTAATAGTCTCCTGCCATGTTTTGAGCCAATGTTTCCGGGTTTGTATTACTTGTGTGGAAGACACTAGTGAACGATTTGGTACTTGTGCCGCCTGCGAAAGCAGGATGTAAGGAGGATATCATATACATAATGTTATATAACTTAACAAAACAACTGAATAATTCATTTAAAAAAAATAACTTTTAGTGACATTTTTTTTTTTTTTTTTTTTGCCATGGTTTATTTCTGACCTGGACGTGAAATAGTTGTGATAATCTTGATATATCAGATAAAATCATGTGCTATTGTTAATGCTCATACAGTTTCAGATACATGTAGAAGTGAATTAGGGAGGAAGACTGAAACCAGCAGAGTTGTTTTTGTGAGTGGATTTATAGGTCTGCATCATGCTTCATGCCTCAGATGCCTGTGGTTTGTTTCCTATTCAGGTCAGGAATGTCTGTGCTAAAGTTGTGACGTTTCAGTCTGTCCAAAGGCATATTTTTGCTATTGAGAGGCCAACTTCATTGTGTATAAAAATAGAGTTTATTACGTCACAGAGTCTTTGACACATCATGAAATATCTCAGTATATAAATCAATAACTCTTTTGTATAAGTCAAGCGACTTTGATTCATACATGTTTTCTGGTACAATTCATCTGGATTTATTTTACCAGTATTCTCCAAAATATCTCAGAAAAAAGAAGCTCATACAGGTTTTCAAACAACACGGGGGTGAGTAAATGTTTCGAATTTCCAATATATTTTTCATATTCTCTTGGAAAGTCTACACAACCAAATATATAAAAATTGGTTTTGTTGGTCAAGGTCATTGCATAACAGCAACTATCATGTCACGGTGTACTCTAAATGATCTGAGACAATAGATGACTTTAATATTGAGCGACTGACCCACTTCACACTTCTTTCTGCAGACTTGCCTTGTCTTCTGGCAGGTTTACTAAATATTCCTGTGAGTGCATAAATCTGCCTTTGTCTCGATTGCATTTGGCCAGGATCATTTAAGGCAGACCTCTGTCCCCTTACACAAACACATTTCCCAAGGCCAGAGACGTAGACCGCTTCCTTATATTGTCTAGCAGTGAATGAAGGATATCTGACCAATTAATACTTCATAACTGTAAAACAACTTTCCGGGGCCTAGTGTTTATTTCAATATAAAAATATATAACTTTTTTATTTGCCTTGTTTAGGTTTACACTTAAAGGTACAGTTCACCCCAAAAATGGAAAACACATTTAACATAGATAACTGCATTTGTTAGCATGAACAATGAAAATACTTCTAAAGCATGTATTATTCTTATTAAATGTAAATTTCTAAATTACTTATGCATAATTAAAACCGAACGTAGTATCTGATTATATTATTTAATAAACCTAAACTACCAATTAAATTTTGTTTTAATTGACTAATGTTAACAAAGAATTATAATTACTGCAACAAATGTATTGCGAATTGTTAGTTTATATTAATTAACACTAATATTATGTGTCAAATAATGGGACCTTATCATAAAGCTTTGGCCTTTTTTTTATATAATAAATAGTCAAAAAAAGTATAAGGCAACACCATGACTACCACTGCATGAGCAAAAAAGAAAAAAAAAAGGAGTAAAAGTTATCCAGGTTTGCAATGATGTTTGCAATGATGGCAGAATTTTTTATTTTGTTTGGACGTTTTGGTATTTATAGTCTATTATACATATGCAAGGAGCTGCAAAAGGTTTTCCTCATTTCTGTTTGTCTGTTATCTGTTCCAAATATCTTGCTAGCAGCCAATGCCCAGTTCTTACTGCCTGGTCTCATTGTTAATAAATAGTTATTAATAGGGGTGCTCCGGTCACGATCGGCCGATTGTTAATGCGCATCTCGTCAGTAAAGCCGGTTTTCTAATCAGCGGTTAATTCCATCAGGTGCGTGATTGCAAATAGAGAAGCTGTTCTAGTTCTAGCACCTCTAGTTATTAAAAACGTAACTTTAAAAAACACAAAACGTACATTTTTGTACGTTTTGAAAAAGGTACTAATTCGTACAATACTGACATAATTATGGCACCAAAACATAAAAATACTTAAATTTTTACAGCAAATAAAACTTAAAATATTTACGATTCGTAAATTTTATGTCATAAAAATATATGTATATTTTCCCTTTTTATCATTTTTTAGATAAACATAAGATCCCTAAACCTACCCATTTTATACAGAATGTTAAAAGATTAAAACATAATAGACAGAAATGTGTAGGAAAATGACAATTTTAGTAAAAATATAACATTAAAATTTGATTTTGAGCCACTAATCCTACACTTACCCCTAAACCTACCCATAACCATTTCTTTAAACTACATCCTGTTATAAATAAATGAATAACAGACAAACAAGCGTAACGTTAATCACAATCATTTATTTTTTGCGAAAATGTCAAAAGTGGTAAAAAGAGTTCAAATGATGATGAGTTCCAGTCGCAGTTCTCTCTGGTGCTAATAGTTTTATAGTGTAAGTTACAGAGCAGAATTTAATTTATTAATCTGTGAAATTATGAATCTATCTTCTCTCCGTGTTGCTGTGAATGAAGATGAAGATCGATTGATAGAGGGCTGATTTTGGATCTGTTCCTTGCAAACATATGGATTCTAAAGATATGGAGAACAGCAAACAAATAAAATGGATATGATTTGTAATTTGATGTTGTGCTTTGGTGTAACTTATAGTTATATTGTCAGTCACTTTTGCAAAATATTACAAAAGGGTTAAACAATTACAGAAATTGTACCACTTACAGTCCTGTTCCCCATGTACATACTATGTACTTATTATAGTAATTACAATAACTATGTAATAACTAGGTACTAAGCCTGAACCTACCCCTAAACCTAACCCTACCCCATGTAGTTACCTTGTATTACCAGAACTTTCTTAGATAAATACGCTGTAAGTACACTATAAGTACATGTTAGTACACGTACTGTAAAATAAAGTGAAACCACAGAAATTGTATTCATCTGAAGGTTTCAAAGTGTAGTCTTATTTAACATTATGTAATCCCCCGAAATGGGTTTGCAACACAAACAGAAATGTTATTTACTATTAGATGAGTAGATGAGTAAGTTAAACTGCTTTCAATAAATTCTACTAAAAACATGTATTGAATTGATATGACAATTGATTACAACAGATTTAAATCATTAAGGCCACGATTTTAATATTAAAGTGGGGGGGGGTGAAATGCTCGTTTTCACTCAATATCCTGTTAATCTTGAGTACCTATAGAGTAGTACTGCATCCTTCATAACTCCAAAAAGTCTTTAGTTTTATTATATTCATAAGAGAAAGATAGTCTGTACCGATTTTTCCCGGAAAAACTCGACCGACTGGAGGCGTGACGTGTGGGCGGAGCTAAAGAATCACGAGCGCGAGTAAGCTTTTGCGTTTGGAAGCTGTGACATTACCGTGAGGAAAAAAAACCCAAAACAAACCATGGCTAACAGTCAGATTCAGCGTATATTTATGATCCAGAATCAGATCCCGAGGCTGAAACTGAACGAGAGCAGCAGCAGCAACGACTCGCTCCGAGCGGGGCTCGAACCCGGGTCTCGGCATGGGAGGGGACGCACTAACAAGAAGGCAGAGATATTTGAAGCAGTTTTACTCACCGCCTGCGGTTCCAACACACGATCGTGGCCCTTTTTCGTTGGGATTGCATCATCCTTAAGAAATAAACGATACGCAAATCTGTCGTCAAACTGGGCCTTGTTTGTAAAACAAGCATCTTCGAAATGCAGGGAACAAAAAAAAACACTTGCACAACTCCGTTGATGCTCTGTAAAAATAAACTCCATCCACTGGTCCCTTAATGCTGTTTTTTTTTGGTAATCTGTGCAGGGTTGTCTTGCCCTGGCAACCAAAAATACACTTCTTTTGTGACATTTCGCGACGCTCTCGCTCTGATCAGTGAATGCCTCTGCTCTCAGTGCTGTGCTATATGGGAGCGCACGCTCTTCCGGCAGACGTGTCCTAGGACCCATATAAGGAAATTCCGCTCCAACTAACGTCACACAGAGCCATACTCGAAAAAAACTTTCCGAAACTTGTGACAAACCGGAAGGAGTATTTTTGGAACAGAAATACTCCTTCAAACGTACAACTTAATTTTTGAAACTTTGTCCATGTTTAGCATGGGAATCCAACTCTTTAACAGTGTAAAAAACTCAGTATGCATGAAATAGCATTTCACCCCCCCCCCCCCCCCTTAATACATGGTAATTCATAAACATTCACACTTTACGTTAGATGATTTAAGTTTTTTAGCTGCATAAAACATAAGTATTTGTATGTTTTAGTGCTATAAATACGTCAATGTTGTACGTTTTTGTGTGTATGAAAACTTAAGGAAATGTATCTGTGGTAGAACCACACTTAACGTAAAAATACACACATATTCTCATGAGATCACGTTGGATCTTTGTCCAACGTGGCGCGTGCAGACTGGAAGACTTCTTCCTTTGGTGAGAGTGAAGTGTGTAATGCGGAGGTGCTGCCACTGTCCTAATGTGGGGATTTCCACAGCTCTTCCCATCTGAAGGTGTGTTTCAGAAAGATATCCTGTTTTGTGAGAAGTTTGTAGTGGAGACACACAATCGGAAGTCTCTGTTTTCTTTCCCACTGTTTATTTATATTTATAGAAATAAATGTAGAAAATGAATATCATATTTCCTCGTTGGATAACATCATCATCAGGTTTTGTACAAAAGTGCAAATTTCATGCCAGCTCATGTGCTACTGTCATTAAAGAGGGACAGATACTACAACATTTTGATATTTGTGGAACATTTTTTAATTCAGCTTTTCAGGCAAATTGACTTGCTGACAGTATAAAGCCACAGTATTAAATTAGAAGCTGCTAAATAATAGCATTTCACTAGTGGTCTCAGACTTAGACTTCACTAGCCGCATCGGTTACCAGAGGCAGTACAACTAGTTAAAATATGTCTTGGAGGAAGTGCATACTCATGCACCACAAGTTCATCTGTTAGTGTTCAAGTTCATCACAAGTTCTAGCTGTACACCTGCCACTTACAAAATGAATAACATTTGATTATTTAGCTAAATAACAGGCCTGTCACAAAAATACGTCTTCAAAAATAATAAATGCTATATCAAAACACAACAAATGGCAAACTTATATTTCACTTTACCAAACATGCACAGCTTAATCCATTGGACCTACATAGCAGGGTACAGCAACTAAAAATAGCATGCAGAGGAAGTGGTTGTTGTTCCTGTTACAGTACTTAGAACTCAGTGTCTCTAGTCCAGAAGAACCCACTCTTTCAAAAGAACTGTCTGCACACGTCAGCTTTTAAAGTTTAGTACTATAGGCAATGCAGGACTGGTCTTATTATGAGTTCTGTGAATTTTTATTTCTTGAGATGCTGAAAAGTCCCCAGCACTTAAGCTTGACTGTGTATGCAATTATCATAGACAGGTACTGCACACACACACACACACACAAACAGTTGCAAAGAAAGACAGTGATCTTGAATAAGCCTGCCATCCATTGTCCCGCATCTCATAGCATGCACGCACACTAAGCTGCTATTTCTTCCCACATTTCCAGTTTATCTTAATTTTGTCTTGTACCAGGCATTAGTTAACTTTTGTGCAGTTAGCTACTACACAGAGAATTTTGTTTAGTTGTAAACAAAGTCACTGGTCTGTTGCGGGACATCAAAATAAAGTGTAAGCTTTAGTCAATCAGGAGGTCACGACAGTTTATCAGTAGAAAAAAATAATATATGTAGAAATATAGATGTGTGTATCTGTAGAACAAATAAAATGAAAATACATGCCTTTACGATTTTGTGTTGATCCATTAAATGAATACATGGCAACCTAAGGACTGCTGAACGAGCATATGGAGGTGAGATAGTATGAGGGGAACATTTGTTGTCACTTTCCAAATCCAGACGTTATGTGATTTTGGCAGTAATTTAAGTTAATTGAGATTGGCATCATAGATTAATCATAGAGAAAACAATAGTAAAAGGCATAAAGGTAGGCCATATATTATGATTTAACATGATTACGGGGACCAGCAACTGTTTTGTACATGTATTGTTCAAAATATCTCCAGAAGAAGAAAGAAAGAAACTCAATCAGGTTTAGAATAGCATAAGATTTTTTTTTTTTTTTTTTTTTTTTTTTTTTGTGAGCAATTGTTTTTATTAAGCAGAAGAATAGCATAAGATTGAGTAAATGATGACAGATTTTTAATTTTAATTTATGCGCTCTACATGTGCCTACATCTAAATAAGATTTGAAACAAAATAAGCAAAATTTTAATAAAGGTTTTAGGGCGCTTTATAGGTATTTGTCAGCTGTGATTAGATGTAGGAAAATTAGGCTAGTTTTCATTGCTTTTGGGGGGGGTTTGAGTCTGCTTTGAGTTGGACATTTTACAGGGACCTGGCAACATCGCGTGCCTATCGATCAACCACCAGAGCAACACTGCTGTTAGATAAAGATGTCAAGACCATCAGACTTAGAAGCTGTGCTGATCAAAGTGCAAAAAATGTAGCATACTTCACGAACTTGATACAAAAGACCAAAAAAGATTAGTTCAGCTTGCAATATTTCAAGTGGTGGCATATTACAAACAATATTATATAGTAAGTTTGAAAAAAATATATTGATTAGAAAACTATTAAAATATGTACACATACACTGAGTGAGAAAATACAATTTAAAATTAAGTTTACTTGATGTTACACCACATGACATTTTTAGTCATTACATGTAAACTTGATTTGGAAGTTTTTCCAAAGCCATATGAAGCAACATTATTACAGAATATGTATGTTTTTACCCACCCCCAGTAAAGACTGAACCTAAATTGAGAACGTAAAAGTTACTTAGCATAATGTTTTCTCTCGTGACTGGTACTAAATATATCTCAGTTGTGTGTGTGGTCCACCCCCACATTTATTGGGACAGGATATGTGTCGGGGCCTGTCATACTGTCTCTCTGAAAGTGAGGGCCAAGTGAGCGACAGGAAGCCTGTGGTTCAGCGAGCTGCTTTTGGTGCTGATACAGCGCTCTTGACCCTGTTTCTTTTCACTTGTTGAATGCCTTTTTGTGCAGGATTAGGGGCTTAATCTTTGCATGCTAGTTCTGCCGTTCTGCGACACTAGGCTTATGCAGACCACACATCCGTGTGAGTCACGTTGTTTGGCTAGATAAAAAGGCTCATGCTGAACTCGTTCAAAATCTGGATCAGGGTTTTGTTTAGAATTAGAAAGATATGTTAAAGAAACATATTCACACTTCAGTGTGTCCACTCTGCACACTTCTTTCACACATTCAGTGTCTCTTTCTCGCCAATCCTCCTGCTAAACTTCACTCTGCCATGCCTCTGTCAAACTCTCTCTCTCTCTTCCTTGTCCCTCCCTCACATTCACTCAGCTTTGAGTCAGAGTTGCAGTTGTCCTCAGCAGTTAGAGGAAGTGTAACACAGTGTGCCGCTCTCACTCTGACTGTTTGGCCAGCACAAGGTTTTCTACATGTGCCATATGATGTAGTCCATTGATGGTCTCCCAAGGACGAAAGGTAAGACAGTAGACTTCTTTTTCTTAGACTTCAGCATTTTATTCAGACAGTTGCAGCTGGCTGGAGGTATCCTGTGAAATGTGATTCTGAGTTCAGCACTGAGAAACCAAGCTATCGGAGAGTTGTATAATTACGAGCTATGTCGGTCACTGAAAAGGTCTCTTTTGTTTCACTTCTTTGGTTTGCAGTTTTCGCACTCGTTCTGGATTTTTGTGGTATTGTTTTTTGCTCTCCTTTTCTCCTTCCTCTCTTTAGTTTATTGAAAGTACTATGTAACTGTATTTAAAAGTAGATTCTGTTACTAAGATTCTGTGACTTCGAAGTGTCTTAGCACAGAGTAGTTAGTTGCATTGTGTCGCTGGTCAGTTATAAACCAGATCGGTTTTCTTGTGAAATCAGTAGTGGGTAAAAGTGTCATGAGTGCATATAACCATGCCCCAAATAACTTGATATCATGTTTTGTGTTTTCTAAGCTCAACATACTGTATGCAACTTAAGTGAGATTAAGTTTCAGCATCATGAAGAAGACAATAGAAGAGCGAGTCAGATTAATGTGACCAGCAGATTAAAGGGATATTTCAGCAAAACGTTTAAATGTCTTTCCCAACCCATTTGAATTTCTTTCTTCTGTGGAAAACAAAATAATTTATTTTGAAATAATGCTTCTGTGCATTTTTTTTTTTTTTTCCTTCAGTGAAATTTTATTACCAATGTTGTTTGGACCCGAATGCTCCACAAGTTATTTTATATGGTATTCTGTGAGATAAAGAAATGGAACAGCATGAGAGTAAGTAAATGATCACAGAATTAATTGTTTCTGAATGTTCTCTAGTAAATTGTAAATGCAAAGTCATGTCTTTTTATTTTCTCTTGATTTTTATGTAACAATGTCCTGTATCTTCCTCTCTTTTTTTTTCCTTCTTTGTGTCAGAGGTCACATTGATGATTATTTCTGCTAAACTCATTATGTAAGGACCAAGCCACAGTATGGCATCCTGGATCAATTCTAGCAGTATTAATGTTATGGACTCAGGTGAGAGTTACACCTTTTGGAGAAACTTCTGGTAAATTATTAAAAAAACAAAAGGCGCTTTTTGACAAATCACTATTTTAACATTTGATTTCCCATTTGATACTTTTAAAAATTACAGTGCCAATAATTTTTTTTTTAATAAGAAATCTCTCATGCTCGCCAAGGCTGTCAAACATATAAAAAAATGTGAATGGCTAAAAGTGAAATATTATTACAATTTTAAATAACTGATTTATATTTTAATACATTTTAAAATGTAATTTATTCCAGTGATGGCACAGCTGAATTTTCAGCAGCCATTACTTGCGTCTTCAGTGACATTATGGCAACAGTATTTTCTATCTGACCCCAAACTTTTGAATGATAGAGTATCTCACACATACGAATTGATTTATAGCAGAATTCAAACGCTATGTTGTTGGCTTCTCTCTTAAAAAGCTGAATATGCTGCCGTTGAATCTGAAATCTACCGTTGTCTGCTAACCATTATAAGAGAAGTGGACACTGAGCAACCAGTTGTCAACAAAGGTATGTCTCACACCTACAGATTACACACAACAAAAGAACACACATACTGTACACCTGAAGGCCAAACCCAGATACAGTCGATCTCCTTGCATGCTATGTGAAGAAAAAGGCGGGCTATAAAAGACATGGTTTCTTTAAGAACCACAATCTGTAATATAATCCTCATGTCATCTGTTGATCTTACATATAAAGGCCATGTAAACAAGTTGCACTGATCTGTAAGCATCAGTATCATGGAACAACTGAGATGTCAATTTCAAGTAGCTGTATCAATGCACAAAATTGGTTGCCTACATATTCTAGTTTGGTGGATATAAAAGCTGTTCATTTCTGTTCATTCTGCAGGGATGCTGAGATGGACGCTACATAAGAAAGTGCAGGGCAATTCTCTCAAGAGTCTCGCTTTGGTGAGGGTGGCCATCAAGGAACTAGAAAGAGTGAGTCACTAGTTTCTGTGGCATAATGCTAGTAGAAATAAAGCATTACTCATTTCGGGGATTGATTACTGTTTTAAAAGCTTAGTATTTATTATGACAACGTTACTTAAAGGTACTCGCCTGGAAAACTGCAGATGATTATCTGTCGCTACTGTCAATATAAAAAGAGTTAATTTATTACAGTTAAAATAGTTAATTACAATGGAATATTTAATAACAGTTAATTAACTCATAATTAATGATGATTAACATCATTTCAATACGAAAAAGACAAAGATAGGCTATTAGGTTTTATAGAAAGATTGATATGAATTAGCGAATGATTGGATGGAAAGATAATAAACATGATTTTCCTCCTTTTCATACACAGGCCGAAAGAACTGACTGCAAGAAACATCTCATTCCTCTGCTAAATACACTCATATACGCTGTCATGCAGGTAAGAGAAAGGATGGCTGCTCTTACGCTTTTGAACTTTCCTTAATTCTACTTTTAGACTAGTGATGAGACTCAGGATCCAGACATTTCATCGGGTGGTGATGTATTTAGCAAACATATCAGAACACAGCAACCAGTTGAAAAGCACTGTTTTAGACATTGCCACATTCACTTGGTTAACATATCTTGGAGAGGAGGAGGAGTCTGGGGGTTTGTTCACTTGTATACACAGAGAAGTATCATTTCCAGAAAAATGTTGGTCAGCTCAATCAGTCTGCATATTCTGCAACATTTGTTTTAAAATGAAAATGTTGTCATCTTCTAAGCTCCTCTTTGCCATACAACCCAATTTTTAGAAATGTAAATCTGAACCCAGGACCCTTTGTATGCTAAACGAAAACAGTAGAAGCCACTAACATCCTGCATGACATCCTTGTGTTTCTTTGCAGACTGTATACATACCCGATGACCTCTATAAAAGAGTTTATGACTTCTGCAAGAGGTTGCTGACTCTGCCTCAGCCGTACTGCACCGTGGGTCTTAGTTACGCTGGCCAAATAAAAGCAGAACGATTTGCTCCAGGTTTGATTCCTTGTTACTTTCCTCAAACAAAATGTGACAAGCATCTCTCCTGATCTTAGATTTCTACTGGCTTGAAGCCCAAGAAAACATGATAGCCGTGAGTCTGCTTTGAATCTGCATTGTTTTTGTTTTTTTGTTTTTCCTCATAGGCCTTTTGTATCAGAAAAGGATAATTGCAGAACAAAATCTGAAAAATGAACACTACCCTCAGCAGGAGAGGTGAGGCAGTGTGTCACTGTGATCTCAGAAAATTTTGTACAATTAAGTCATATTTAAAAATGTAAAAAAAATATTTTTATCTTTTACCCAAACACTGTTTAGCCACTTTCTGGTTGTCAAAAATTAGTGGAGCATGTCTGTATAAATAAATATGCACTACACACCTGTGATTTCTCTACTAGGACACCTATTGTATGTGAAGGTGATTATTTATACAAAAGGACTAGTGCCAGTTGTGCTTTTGGAGCAAGCAGGACCCTAATGTATAAAGTGCTGTTTATATTACTGTAGCATTTGCTTAGTAATTGCTGAACCTGTACTACCAGATTTTTCAGTTTTGGAATACTTTACAATGGGGATTTTCTATTCATCTAAAGCTATAATTATAGAAGGGAACCAGGAAGACATTGTTGACAGGGTTATTTACAAAAAAAAACAAAAAACTAATTTGTTTAGTTAGTCTAGGTGTGCCCTTTTCTACTGCAGCACAACATAAAATAGGAGTAGATGAGGAAAACCAAAGTAATTATTTCTGAAATCAACCTTTTTAATATGTTGTGCGTCCAAATAAAGAAGCCCGTAATCAATATGTACTGATTGTTTTGAACTGGTAATGAATTGCTTCCAGTCTACATTTTAAGGTTGATATGGCTACTAAAGTCAGCAGGAAGCTTTATCAAAGAAGCTTCATGTCAGCCCTGTTAAAAGTGAATCAGATCAGTGTTTTCTCTCTCTCTCTTTCTCTCTCTCTGTGAATAATAGTGAGTTTTTGATGGCTGTGTGATGTTCTGTGTGTGCTGTATTCAGGGTGTTTGTGTTTGCGGATCCTGCAGTATTTCCAGAGTCTCTCAGCACTGTTCTGAAGGCTGACATCGAAGCTCAAGGAATGTTCCGGAACCCGTTGAGCATGATGCGCTGTTTAGTGCAGCACAGTGTTCAGGCGGTATTGGGAGAGGATTGTGACGGGCCCTCTCTCAGTAATGCATTGCAGGTCAGTAATGTTATCTAGAAAAGCTAGTTCTGGACTAGCATAACCAATGAGTTCACTAGAAAATCCTGAAACTGACTGTTATCTCCTTTTGTGTTCAACAGAAGTAAATAATACATACAGAGTTTAAACTTTATGATGCACCTTTTTTTTCATAGTTTTTTGAGCAAATCTGGTAAAACAAAATAATATAATTTAGGTGCAACTGAAGAAGTTTGGGATCAAAAAAAAAAAAGTTTAATTTAGAAGAATGCAATGATGCACTATTTTTTTCAGCTGTTACCATCACAGGAATAAATTATAGTTTAAAATATATTAAATTATAAAACAGCTTTTTAAAACTGTAATAGAAAAATCCTAACATTGGTGTTTTTACTATTATTCATCCAAATGCATGCTTTGGTGGGCATAAGAGACAATAGAACAATAAAATACATAACGGCCACAAATTTTTGAATGGTAGTTTAGGTCCTATTATGTTTGTATTATGTCTCAGAATTGATGTTTCTAGGCAGCATCATTTATCACAGGTTTCTATAAGTATGGGGCAAGAGTGAAATATTCAGAAATGAGCCCTGGGAAATAGTCCAACATGCCAATTTGCTCTTACCTAGTAAAACTGTCCCTCTGCTGAAAAGTTCATGCAAGAGAAAAGGATTAATTATTTTAAATGAATGAGAAATGACCTGTACTTATTTTTATATTTAACCCGTGTATAACTGTCTAAGTAGACTATTCAATAATTTTAGTTTTGAGACTAAACAATGATGGAGACAAAGGGCGAGTATTTATTGCAGGTCAGCATCTCTCTGACTCTGTCCACACGTCAACTGTCTGCAGTTTATTTTTTAGAAAACTCAAAGCAACAGGACAGGGACAGGACATCCACAGGACATCCCATATGTGTCTGCCTGAATTAGGGCTGTATGTTTGTGTGTGCATCTGCATGTGTGATTTCATGCTATGGGGCTTTCTGTGTAGGTGTTTGTGTGTCTGATTATTTGTCTGTGCATACGTCAGGACTCGGACCAGGAAGTGGAGTCGTACTTTAATGAAGTGCTTGCAACAGTGGAGCAGAGCACAGACGTCAACAGAGGTGATCGGGGGCAGATCAGACAGAAACTACAAGAGTTATACTTACAGATCCTCCGTGACGCCAAGAAAGGTATACACTACAAAACTATTCTATTCTATTCTATTCTGCATGGTTTCTATATTCTTATCTATGCTCTGTCATAAACAATCAGTCTTGAGCAAATCCATCTAACTTCATTTTTTTAATAAAAGACCTAGATTTTTTTTCCCTCCACTTTTGATATTCAACTTTTGTAGCCGGATCAGGCAGCAGGATTTGTTTGTGGTGTCATTGTGACAGTTTTGGGTTTCAGGTCTATTGTCCAGCGGCTCCCTGTGCGATGTTCCGCTTCCCAATCCGGAGATGAGTTTCCATCTGTGGTGGGAGGAGGAGGAGCTCTGTAAGTGGGATTCATTTGCTAAAATATTTTGGCTGGGGCTACTTGTAATAATAGCGTTGCAAGATAACAGTGTTAATTAGATGCTATTTACTTTTAATGCAAGTGTCATAAATGATTTGCACGTCATTGTATTGTAGTACATCATAAAACAGTATTCAGTAATATCAACCTACTTAGTGTTTATTTATTCAAATAATAAATTAATATTTCTTTATAGGGACACTTCTTGTCCCTATTCCTAAAAGCCCACCCTATACCTACCTAGTTGTCTTCAAAGGTCCTGGAAGGACTTATAGGCCTATTAAACGCCTGTTAAAAACTTTATTCTCATTATTAAATAACTGGTAGTGCTTCTTTTAGCACTTTTTGAATATGTTCTTCTCTTTAAATTAATATAAACAAGCTGATATGAGATGGGAAAAAGGATAAGTTTGATACTGGAAAAAGGTAGATTCGTACTTGAGTCACTGCGCCATCAGTGAAATCGAGTGTCCTTAACTCTCAATGCTTTTGTCCCAGCTACTGATTTGCTTTATTTGTTAGTGTGCATATAAACTAGTTATAAAGCCTTTGACAATGATTTACTGATTGCATTGAATGCACTGATTGAATGATTGAAGACTATAGTATCTGGTGAATCTGAGCATAACTTATGACATTATTGAGATCCATTCTAATATACTAAAGAAGATACCAGTAAAATGACTACACAGTAAAAATTTTTTTAAAAAAAATATATATAAATATATACACAGGTCCTTCTCAAAAAATTAGCATATTGTGATAAAGTTCATTATTTTCCATAATGTAATGATAACAATTAAACTTTCATATATTTTAGATTCATTGCACGCCAACTGAAATATTTCAGGTCTTTTATTGTTTTAAAACTGATGATTTTGGCATACAGCTCATGAAAACCCAAAATTCCTATCTCAAAAAATTTGCATATTACATCCGACCAATAAAAGAAAAGTGTTTTTAATACAAAAAAAGTCAACCTTCAAATAATTATGCTCAGTTATGCACTCTATACTTGGTCGGGAATCCTTTTGCAGAAATGACTGCTTCAATGCGGCGTGGCATGGAGGCAATCAGCCTGTGGCACTGCTGAGGTGTTATGGAGGCCCAGGATGCTTCAATAGCGGCCTTAAGCTCATCCAGAGTGTTGGGTCTTGTGTCTCTCAACTTTCTCTTCACAATATCCCACAGATTCTCTATGGGGTTCAGGTCAGGAGAGTTGCCAATTGAGCACAGTAATACCATGGTCAGTAAACCATTTACCAGTGGTTTTGGCACTGTGAGCAGGTGCCAGGTCGTGCTGAAAAACGAAATCTTCATCTCCATAAAGCTTTTCAGCAGATGGAAGCATGAAGTACTCCAAAATCTCCTGATAGCTAGCTGTATTGACCCTTCCCTTGATAAAACACAGTGGACCAACACCAGTGGCTGACATGGCACCCCAGACCATCACTGACTGTGGGTACTTGACACTGGACTTCAGGCATTTTGGCATTTCCTTCTCCCCAGTCTTCCTCCAGACTCTGGCACCTTGATTTCCAAATGTCATGCGAAATTAGCTTTCATCTGAAAAATAACTTTGGACCTCTGAGCAACAGTCCAGTGCTGCTTCTCTGTAGCCCATTTCCTGCACACATCTGTGCACGGTGGCTCTGGATGTTTCTACTCCAGACTCAGTCCACTGCTTCCGCAGGTCCCCTAAGATCTGGAATCGGTCCTTCTCCACAATCTTCCTCAGGGTCCGGTCACCTCTTCTCGTTGTGCAGTGTTTTTTGCCACACTTTTTCCTTCCCACAGACTTCCCACTGAGGTGCCTTGATACAGCACTCTGGGAACAGCCTATTCGTTCAGAAATTTCTTTCTGTGTCTTACCCTCTCACTTGAGATAGCAGTCAGGTCAGCAGTCTTACCCATGATTGCGGTTTTGAGTGATGAACCAGGCTGGGAGTTTTTAAAAGTCTCAGGAATCTTTTGCAGGTGTTTAGAGTTAATTAGTTGATTCAGATGATTAGGTTAATAGCTTGTTTAGAGAACCTTTTCATGATATGCTAATTTTTTGAGATAGGAATTTTGGGTTTTCATGAGCTGTATGCCAACATCATCAGTATTAAAACAATAAAAGAATAAAAATATTTCAGTTGGTGTGCAATGAATCTTAAATATATTTAAGTTTAATTTTTATCATTACATTATGGAAAATAATGAACTTTATCACAATTGTCATGATCCTGCCCTCGTGTCCTTGATTTTTCCTAGTCTTGAGGCAGGATCATGACAGACCCTTGTTTTGTGTACAAGCGCATGGCCTTGTCTTTGGGCCATGTGCTTGTTGTCTCGTTCCCTTGCCCCGCCCCCCTTGTTAACCTAGTCGTGTCTTGATTGTCCTATCTGTAACACCTGTCGTGTCTTGATTAGTACCCCTATTTAGATCTCCTAGTGTGCTCTGTCTTGCGTCGGTTCATTGTACCTGAGATTTGTTCCCTAAGGATTGTGATTTGTGTACCTCATATGTGTTCTACACTTGTGATTGTACCTCTGAAGTCCCTGTATAACCGTGAGTGTTATTTCTAGTTAGTGTTCTCTAGTTTTGAGTCTTTGTCTACCTTGTCTGATCAGTCCTGTTTAGTATTTGTTGTATCTGCCCTAGTCCTGTTTTCCCCCTCGTGGGTTTTTGTTTCCCCTTTTTGTAATAAACCCTTTGTTTGAGAATCCCTGTCTGCACTTGAGTTCCTCCCTTGCAAACCCTGACAGAATGAACCGACCACCAAGGAACTCAGCAGACAGGAGGCAATGCTGGATGGCATCAGCCAGCCAGCGAGATTGTTTTGAGGGCTCTCGCCTTGTGGTGTTCCGGGGGACCAGGGGAGGTCGTTCTGGAGTGAGCGGGCGAGAGGAGGAGCCCCAGAGGTCCCTACCTACCCAGCTGCCGGCGATCCCGGAGGGTCGTGTCCTGGCCGTGGCAACCCTGGGGGGTCAGGCAAGCCCCTCCCAGAGTCCTGAGGTGCCCTCCTCAGCCAGCAGTCTCCCCATGAAACGAGGGAGACGGTTTTCATGGGAGTCGGCTTCAGAGTCTTCGGCGTCCGAGTCTGCCCTGTCCGAGACCAAACTCCCCCAACCCGCCTCTGACCCAGCTGTAGCCTCTGCACCGCGCCCGAGGAGGAAGAGGAAGAAGAAGGGGCCTGCCGGTCCTGTGACCCTGTCTCCTCCCGAGCCAGCAGCGGTGAGCGTGCCTGAGCCAGCAGCGGTGAACGCTGGCGTACCCGTGCCAGCAGCGGAGAGAGCTGGCGTGCCCGTGCCAGCAGCGGAGAGAGCTGGCGTGCCCGTGCCAGCAGCGGAGAGAGCTGGCGTGCCCGTGCCAGCAGCGGAGAGAGCTGGCGTGCCCGAGCCAGCAGCGGTGAGCGTGCCCGAGCCAGCAGCGGTGGGCGTGCCCGAGCCAGCAGCGGTGGGCGTGCCCGAGCCAGCAGCGGTGAGCGTGCCCGAGCCAGCAACAGTGAGCGTGCCCGAGCCGGCAAAGAAGAGAGCTGCAGTCGTGAGAGCGGAGGAGAGAGCCGCGGCCGACTCTGCAGCAAAGACTCTTGTACAGTCGGTCTCATCCCATAAGGAGCTGCCTATTATCCTAGCTGCTAAAGCTTTTTCTGATTATTTGTCCCGTCTTGTCCAAATTTTAGAAGTCCCCGTCAGTCCTGTTTTGTCCCCTGACCCTGTCCCCAGAAGTCCTAAGTGTCCAGCCGTTGTCTCCCCGTGTCCCGTTGATGTGGCCCCGTGTCCCGTTGATGTGGCCCCGTGTCCCGTTGATGTGGCCCCCCCGTGTCCCGTAGATGTTGTCCCCCCGTGTCCCGTAGATGTTGTCCCCCCGTGTCCCGTAGATGTTGTCCCCCCGTGTCCAGTAGATGTTGTCCCCCCGTGTCCAGCTGTCGTCTCCCCGCGTCCCGTAAGTCTTGCCCCGCGTCCCGTAAGTGTTGCCCCGCGTCCCTTGTCTGCTCCTATCATGTCCCCTGTCAGTTGTCCCGAGACCCCTTCCCGCCCCTCACCACCCAGACCTGCCCGTACCCCCCGTCGTCAGCCTTCGTCCTGTCCTCCTAAAACTCCTGCCCCACCCACTCACCCTGGTGTGCCCCCCATGAACTTTGTGGTCCCGCCCCCTCCCCTTCCCTGTTTGTTTTTTTTGTTATGTCACCCTAACCCTGCCATTGTGTTTTCATGTTTGCCTTTGTTATTATTAGTCATGTCTTGTTGGTTTGTGTCTGTGTCCCAGTCTGTCATGTCAGTCATGTCCCGTGTTTGATGTTCCCTTGAGGAGCGTCTGGAAGCCGCTCCTTAAGGGAGGGGTTCTGTCATGATCCTGCCCTCGTGTCCTTGATTTTTCCTAGTCTTGAGGCAGGATCATGACAGACCCTTGTTTTGTGTACAAGCGCATGGCCTTGTCTTTGGGCCATGTGCTTGTTGTCTCGTTCCCTTGCCCCGCCCCCCTTGTTAACCTAGTCGTGTCTTGATTGTCCTATCTGTAACACCTGTCGTGTCTTGATTAGTACCCCTATTTAGATCTCCTAGTGTGCTCTGTCTTGCGTCGGTTCATTGTACCTGAGATTTGTTCCCTAAGGATTGTGATTTGTGTACCTCATATGTGTTCTACACTTGTGATTGTACCTCTGAAGTCCCTGTATAACCGTGAGTGTTATTTGTAGTTAGTGTTCTCTAGTTTTGAGTCTTTGTCTACCTTGTCTGATCAGTCCTGTTTAGTATTTGTTGTATCTGCCCTAGTCCTGTTTTCCCCCTCGTGGGTTTTTGTTTCCCCTTTTTGTAATAAACCCTTTGTTTGAGAATCCCTGTCTGCACTTGAGTTCCTCCCTTGCAAACCCTGACAACAATATGCTAATTTTTTAGAAGGACTTGTATATTCTTCTTTCAGGAAACATAAAAAGTGCTTATAGTAATTTCTACATTTATATAGTGCCTTTTATTCAAATCAAAAGTGAGACATTAGACTACAGCATTTAATGGATTTTTCAGTGTTAGATCACATAGAAATAGATCTTACATGAGTTCATCTAAAATCAAGAGAGTTACTAGAGTTACTGAAATACAACATATCTTTTCATCCTCTCTGACACAGGGAGAGAACTGGCCAAATTCATCCGTTCCGGATCATTTAGTGAAAGCCTCTTGAGTTCGGAGGAGTTCTGTATGTCTGACCTCCCCACAGACCTCAACTCAGACATGCCACGGCACTCTGTCATATCGACTGACAGTGGTATAGAGCGTGACATTCAGGGAACTGAGGCTTGTGACGTGGAATTTACTGCAGGAAGAACCTTAAAGCCTGAAATTACCAGTGGGCGGCTCTCACGGCGTGGAGGAATCAAGGTGAAGCCATCGGTCACAGACAGCATGGCTCTGATGCAAGATGTTCTGGAGGAGTCGGGCACAGCTGGGAGCAGTGGCACACTGCAGAGGAAAGCAGGAAATAGTAGTAACAGCTTGCCCAGGGAAGAACGGGACTACACTGCTAAAATAGTGGTGATGGGAGATGACCGGGCAGTGGGGAGGCTAGCCAGGGCATGCTACTGGTTAAGGTACTGTATGAGACATTATGTCATCTGTGATATTTCTTATTAACTGACTCAAAGACAAATGAGAGTGTCTATGATCTGGTGTAACCATCAAGTAAAAAGTAATAACATAACATTTATTACTGAAAGATTCAATACATTAAAATAAGTATTTTACCGATTTTCTTAATTATTAATTCAGAAAGGTCATTACATTTTAGGAAGTTGCATCTCATGACATTTTATAACCTTAACATATCACATTAACATCAAATTATCTGATATTTTAATATAATTATTGATTATGACACATAGTCATTAGGGTTCTTTTTTTATATTGTTTTCTTGTTTATACTTTTTTGCATGCTTTCTGCACCACATGATTTTATTGGCTATACCAAATGACTTTTTTTATTTTATTAAGAGTAAAGTAGGCTTTTCTCTTCTAATAAATTATAATAAAAGATTTAGTCCACTTAATAAGGATTCTCTTTTCAGTCATTTCAGTTCATGTATGTCTGTAGAAGAATACTCTTAATTCTCTGTAATAAGCAAGTTTTTTTTATGTTTCCTTATTCTAAGAAAAGCAGATCAATAAATGCTTTCAGATCACTGTGCTTAAGGTTATGTTCTGATTGAATGAAGTTTCGATTGCAACATTTTGGCCTTGCTTTACAGGAAACGAGAAGCCAGAAGACGGTTTCTTACAATGAAAGTCAACCTGCAGATGTATTACATTCCTGTTGCTCGCCAGCCATCTACAGCCTCTCCCGTAAAGGTAAAAAGAGTAGACCCTTTCCTTCCCTTTATATGGTAACTTCAGCAAGTGTACTGTTGTAAATACTTATGCGTTGTGTTCATTTAAAAAAGAAAATGCATGATCTTACACAATATCTATCTGTTTTAGGAGAATGTGCCCTCTACAAGCAGTAACACCTGTTCTCTGGGCTCTTATCTTGGAATGGTGGATCCATGGTACGGATGCAATGTCTGTAGTCTTGGCCAGATGATTCCTGATTTTGCAAGAACGGTATGTCAAAAGATATATATCTTATTAGCCATACTTGGGGAAGTAGTGTGGGCATGCGTTCTTAGCAGATTATGTCAGTCAGTATGGAATGAGGAAGTTTGAAGGTTTCTCTTTCAGGTTTCTTTTTTCTCTCTCTCTCTCAATAATTTCCTTGTGGATATGCAAAGTTAGCTGTTAACTGTTCATTGTGAAAAACATGTTCCTCTTGCCATTTTGGCTTACACATTAATTTTTTTTTCACCAAATTTCTTATCCTGTTTATTGCTTTATATATTAAGATGTTTGTGAATAAATGTTTTAACCATATGCTCGTGGCATATACAGTATACAGATATCCCCTTGTGAAAAACAACTATGCTTTAACATACTTTTAAAATACTTAGAGTACACATTACAGAAATATTATATTTCAAAAGAATAAAAGAAGTGCAAACTTAATGTAATATTTTCAATTACTTAATTGCATCTTAATTGCAGTTAAATGAAAATGTTTCATAATTTAAATGTATAATAAATCCTGAACTTTAGCATGCTTTTTGACCCAATTAAGTAGTATTTAGTACAATTTATTTTTTTAAATGTAATTTCATAATTACTTCTATTGTCCTGGAAATATGGCTAAAGTGTACTGCTTAACATGCTGACAAGCATTTATGGTAAACTAAAATAGATTTTTATTGAAACTTTTTTATTGCTGTTTACAACCCCAATTCCAAAAAAAGTTGGGGCGTTTTGTAAAGTGGGATAAAATCAAGAATCTGTGATTAGTTAATTCACTTTAACTTTTATTTTATCACTGACCAACTTTTAAATTTTTATTTTGTAAATAAAATTCTTTTTTATATATATATTTTGATGGCTGCAACACACTCCCAAAAAGGTGGGACAGATAATAAAATCTGAATAAAAGTGAAAAGGTTATAGACGATTCTAATTAAACAGTTTTTAACCATTCACAGTTAGCAGGTTAACTGATCATAGGTGAAGGTATCATGTTTGGTATAAAAGGAGCAAATCAGCAAAGCTGGATCACGGCTCATCGATTTTCTTGCCAAATTCCTTTGACCCCTCAGATGGCAATGCATGAGAACATCATGATGGGATGTTAAATACAGCCACATGGCTCAGGAGCACTGAAAAACTGCTGTCACTTAACAGTATGCAGCTGCATCAATAAATGCTACTTGAATCTCTTTTACTCTGTGTTCAGATGAGTCCACATTTCAACTTGTTTCTGGAAAAAATGGACATTTATTTTTTCAGTCTTATTTCTCAGTCCTATTTCTCAGTCCCGATTTCTAAGGACCATCCAGATTTTCATCAGCGATAGATATAAAAGCACATATCTGGTATATGGGTGCAGCAGAGTAAACGACATGGTTGCTGGCGTATGTGTGAAGGTATCATTGACATGGATGCATATATTGGAATTGTACAGAGACATGCTGCCATCAAGGTGATGTCTTTCATGAGAAGTCCGTGGTTATTAGATCAAGACATTGCCAGATCTCATTCTACATGTGCTACACAGAGTTAATGTGAATTGCCTGCCTGCAGATCAGTTCTGTCTCAGATGGAAAATGTCTGACCAATCATGAAAAGGAGAATCAGACAATGACAACCATGGACTGCTGAGCTTCTGATGTCTAGTATCAAATGAGATTAGTCAAAATTTTGGTCGCAGAACTTTAATAACTGGAACAAAATCAAGCGTAGCGTTCTGACATCTGAGCTTGATGTTAGTCAAGCTCACATCAGCTGACTTTCAGCTGATCTACGTCTACCAATAGGGATATGACATCTATATTAATGATATCTGCATAACATTTATTTATCATTCCCAATGAATGATGTCAGTAGGACTTATAATTAACATAAAATTGTTCTGCTTTGTCTTATTTTTAATCTTCCAGTCCAGTGCTGGCAAACCACAAGAATCTGACCTTTTCATAGCTGACATCATTTCGTACTATGTTCGCATGGGACAGCAGCCGGTGTACTTCAACATTTACTATGTTAAGGTGAGAATGAATGACAATTTGTAATATTGTAATATATATATATACATGTGTGTGTGTGTGTGTGTGTGTATATATATATATATATATATATATATATATATATATATAAACTCTGTTCCATATTGAGCTACAGGTCAAGCTAATAAGGTCAAGTTATTTAGGTGCTTATTAAGCTGTTAAAAGATCTACAAAACACCTTTCTGAAATTAAAACATACCGCTCTTGTTTTTATGCTCTGTTCTATTTTTCCAGATTTACTTTTCTGACAAGTCCAAAGAAGCTGTGGAAGAAGTTTTTGTCACAGACCTGGAAGTGGATTTTCCAGAATACAGAATAGCCCAAGCTACACACAAAGGTATTCATTATCAAAATTCGGGATAAGTACAGTCAATGGCACATCTTATTTAGGTCAGCAGTTAATTCAGCCAATATTTACAGCCCAAATTCTTCCCTTAGACACTTTTAAACAGAGGAAGATGCCTGCCGAGCTGTGTGGGGCACTGATCTCGTTTAGCTACTTAAAAGTGAGTATCACTTCTGCTGTCTTTTGTTATTAGAGTATTTATACAGTACTCTTATGTATAATAGTCACATAGAAAATGACTGGTGTTGCTGATTGGTCGGTTTTTCCGGTCAGTGACATTCTTTAGTCACAAAGAAACATTCTGTGTTTTTTTTTTCTGGAATTAAAAATTTGGTGACCAGAAAATCATGGTTGACCTCTTATGGCCCTTCTCATTCCTTTTAGGTGTCGCTAAGCAACAGGGAGTTTGAGAGTGGGTTCTCACTCAGAACCACAGGGGCTCAGATTTCAGCAATACCACAAAACAAAACTGAAGGTAAAGTTAAATCATGTGAATAAAAATGTATTTCTATTCATTAAATTAATTAAGATGAAAATTACCTTAAACCTGAACAATTTTAAATAAATTAGTCTTTTACTTCCCACTTTGTAGATCTCAACTGTCTCATGGTCACTTTCAGTGACACAAAGGCAAAGAGTTCCATGGTAGGTCTGACTAGGCCAAACTGAGAAAACAACATACCTTTCTTTTCTTTCTTGCATTCTTTTAGATAAATAATTAATGTATGTATGATTTTTTAACTTTCTGGTTTAATGTTGTTTATGATCAACTGTAAAGTATTTTGAGCTTGCTTGTCATGAGAAGTAAATACAACTCATATCTGATTAAGTTAAGATATTTATGCTGTTTATTTTTTATTTTATTTTATTTTTTCTTTAGGAGACAAAGATCAGAACATGCAATTTTAAATTGAAGACACCAGACAGAACACCTTTCACAGTGCGTTTGGACAAAGACTTTCGGAGAACATTTATGAACGTTGAGAGGTGAGAAATCAAGGCGTTTGTTTCTCTCATGTTAACTGCAGCCTTAGTGAGCATATGAGACCTCATTCAAAAATACTAAACAATCTTACCGAGCCCACACTTTTGAATGGTATGAAGTGTGATCCTACAGAAATCGTTACAATATATTTGGTGCTCAATTAACATTTCTTATTATTGTCACAGATGAAAAGAACAGCATTGATTTATATATATATATATATATATATATATATATATATATATATATATATATATATATATATATATATATATATATATATATATATATATATATATATATATATATATATACAAGAAAAAAATTCTACCTGAACAGTTGTGCATTCTTAAACAATTTGAAGCCAATATTTACTTTTAAAGAATAATTTAGATATAGAATATGAAGAAAGAATAAATAATACCTTTTTCTAAGAGTGATACTGATTAGAAATAATACTGGTTTAAAAAAAAAATAATCTCTTTGCATTGTATTATATTTTCTAACACAGCATTGAGGTTGCTCCATGTCGAGACCCTGGATATTATGTTCAAAAATCCTTAAAGTCAAAGTCCATGGCAGGAGGTGACAGTGATGCTGGACTGAGTAAATACATGAGCACAGAACTGACTCTGGCCATTAACACTTTTGCTGGAATAATCGACTAAACCAACAAGGATCTGGATGGATGATGCTTGCTGTCAATATAAAGGCCAGTTCTGGACTCTTGTTTTTTTTAAACAATGCACTATGCAGTAGTGTCACCGTGTGATCAATTGAGATCAGCAAAGACACCTCACAAGCATGTTTTACTGCAATAAATTCATTTATCTGTGAATCACAAGATGATCGTCCAGGAAGAAATGTAATGTTAACACAGCTAACTTACTAACACTAATACAGTTATGGTATTGAGTTTCTCAAAGACTTAGAATTTACTTGAACTTGTTTTCTGCTTTAACAATCAACCTGTTCTTTAATATGTACACTTTACGTGCATGTGAAGGACAGAATTCTCCACACACTGCCAACAGATTTTGCCAACACAGTACTTCATCTGGATTTTCCACCAGAAAAACTGAGTAGCTGTTTATTACAGTATAATGCAGGAATAATGTACATTGATTAGTATGTCTGTATGACATAAAATAAATGCTATATGACCAAGTGTTTCAGAAAAACTGACATTACCTTAATGATTTGCACTTCTTTGATACATTATTTGTTTTATGCTTTTATTATTATCCCATTATAAATGTTTACATTTGGGACCTTCCATAATAAGTTTTCATAGCATCAAAAAAACAAACTATATATATAATAATAATAATAATAATTAGTTAATTAAAAAGCATAAAGGATTTAAATTTTTATTACTGTCTATGTGATTTTCATGTGTACAACAACAGCACTATTTTTACACAAATGATTCAAGCTTTGGTTTTGTAAATATTGTGATTTGATTTTGTAAATAATTGTGTTAAATAAATGCACTTTCAAACTGAAAACAAAATAAATAAATAACTTGGGCCCAAATTTATTCACACAACTGCAAATTTGTATTTATTTTTATTTTGATTTTGATGATGATGGTTATAATGGTGATGAAGCATAAAATAAACTTGAAGGTACCTAAACTGCACAAAAAAAAATGTTGTTGTCGTTGTTGTTGTTGATGATGACCACAAGATGTCGTCGAGGAGTCAGGAACATTAATGCAACTGCTGAGTCTATTTAACCACAGCCGTCACTATTTTCCTCAGCAACGAGAACCGCTGGATCCGCTGCATTATTATAGTGAGCTCTCTTAACTAAGTTAAGGTATTCGTTTTCGTATTTGATTTAGCTCCAGTGTAGTGTGATGGATGAAAAGCGCAGATCATCCTGTCAGCATGGATCCCTGGAATGCACGAAATGGAAAACAGATGTGGACCAAACAAGTATCCCTACTCCTGTCTCTGTATCAAAACCTGTCCAAACGTTTTGGTGAAAGGTATAGTAGAGTATCACACACTTGTATATTCTTCTCCACTGGGGTTTGTGCAGATTATATGCAACGGGGAAACTTATGCTAATTAAAAAAAATGAGTGCAAGTTGGAAAGTGTTTAGTGTTATAGTTTAGCCATTAATAACCTAAATGCTTTACACAGAGATATATTTTGTGTAGACTGCTTGCTATGTGGTTTTATTTTAATGAGGATATTTTGCAATCAGTCAAGAGAGAGAGGAAAAAACATGCTCTTGTTGAGTTTACAGTGATATACTGGGTTCACTGCTTTTGCTAAAATGTGTGCATCTGTCTGCTCTCCCAACAAATGGCAGTTAACCTGTTGCTTTCAGCTCAGCTACTGAACCTTACTAACAAAAAATAAACTTATGGAGATCATCAGAGTAAAGCATGTACAAATAGGTCCATTCAAATAAGATCTATTAAGTCCCTTTGACTGGGGACCACTCCTAGAAGAAGTTTGAGACTGGAAGTCCTGAGGCAGATCAGAGCGCCCAGATGGAGCTGACTGAGGGTGAGCTGAGGGACTGAAAGACACCAGCAGAGATATGGCTGAGAGGAGATGAGGTGGGCGAGTAAGGCTGGGAGGGAACACAGGAGAACAGGAGCTGGGTAGAACCAGCAGAGGCACAGGTAGGGTGACCACCCGTTCGTGTACCGCATGCGCGCACAGCATTTGAAGCCCAATTCATGCGTCCCACAAATTGACACTGTGTCACGCATAATCAATGCTTACTCAAAAAAAAGTTGGTCGCTCTAAATCCTCGAGCCCCAGGCAGCCAAACGAACATTACTTGACAGTTCAGCACGTTACTGTTGCCACACCCACCCCTCAGTTGAACTGCTGACTAGGTTGTTGTCAACGTTTTCGTTGTTGTCATGACAGCGCACGCATGTGCATACCAGACACACTGGGAAGGAACTTTTAGATATATGCTTTCCAACTCGAAAAATGGAGAAAGTGAGGCATCGCCATCATCAATTAAAAAAGAGAAGGTGTGTCCTGTTTCAAACAGTTTTTTTTTCATGCGCCTGCCTTTACTAACATGCAAGTTCACCATCCTTTCTCCCCCTTCTCGTTCCGTGAACCTCTGTAGTTGTAATTTTAGACTTTTTAACTGTTCCTGTGGTGTTGAGCAACTACAATTCATTTTAATCCTATAATTTTAGATTATAATTTATATATAGTGAATAAATTGTAATGAAAAATTAATAAAATAGCTAAAGTAAATTGTAAGTGGAAGTTCATCTGTCAATTCTATCATGAGCATACATCAGCAATTACACATGTTTAGGGGAATAGGGCATTATTAATATACCATGTAAGGTGGTATGTGCTAGAAATGTGTACTCATGTGTACACATTGTACTCGATGGCGCCGTGCATGGCTGCTTCAGTGCTTGGCTGCTTCAGTGCTTGGCTCTCCAGTGTTTGTACTGTTTTTGTTCGTTTTTCCTGTTTTTTGTTTAACAAACACTATCAGTTTCACCAGGGATGAACTGCTGAACATTCGGCAGAACACACCACAAGATCTTTTACCAGATTTAAATTATTCAGACGTTTTACTGAACGTTGTTATCGGAGGAGCGGCGGCGCTGATCAAACGCTTCAGGACGCGCAGACGGGGGAAGCGAGCGGGAGCGCTCGTCAGACTCAGGAAGCACGGATTTAGAACGCCGTTGCCTAGCATCCATCTGGCAAATCTCCGCTCTCTACCTAACAAAACAGACGAACTCCTTCTGCTCTCTCGGACAAATAAGGATTTCTCTCACTCTGCTGCTCTGTGTTTCACGGAAACCTGGCTGAATGACGCCATACCGGACAGGGCGCTCCATCTGCTGGGCTTTCAGCTGTTCAGAGCGGATCGCGAATCAGAATCCACGGGGAAATCGCGCGGCGGCGGGACATGCTTTTACATCAATGAGCGGTGGTGTAGAGATGTAACTGTGTTAAAGAAGATGTGCTGTCCTGATCTAGAAATGCAGTTTGTCAACTGCAAGCTGTTCTATTCGCCGCGGGAGTTTCACTCGTTCATTCTGGTTAGTGTTTACATCCATCCGCAAGCGCACGTGAGCTCAGCTTTACAGAAACTTGCTGATCAGATCACAGAGACAGAACAACAACACCCGGACTCTGTTTTAATCATTCTGGGGGACTTTAATAAAGCCAATCTCTCCCGTGAACTGCCAAAATACAGACAGCATGTTACATGTCCCACCAGAGACAGTAATATATTGGATCACTGCTACACCACAATAAAGGACGCATATCACTCTGTTCCACGAGCAGCTTTGGGAAATTCTGATCACTGTCTGATTCATCTTATACCATCCTACAAACAGAAACTTAAATCTGCTAAACCTGTAGTAAGGACTGTGAAGAGATGGACCAGCGAAACGGAGCAGGATTTACAATCTTGTTTTGACCTCACTGATTGGAGTGTTTTTGAAGCTGCTACCACCGATCTGGACGAACTCACAGAGACTGTAACATCCTATATTAGTTTCTGTGAGGATGTTTGCATTCCTACCAGGACTTATTTAACATTCAACAATGATAAGCCATGGTTTACAGTAAAACTCAGACATCTTCGTCAGGCCAAAGAGGATGCCTACAGAAATGGGGACAGGGTCTTGTACAATCAGGCCAGGAACACACTGAACAAAGAGATCAGAGCGGCTAAAAAGACCTACGCTAAAAAGTTGGAAGACCAGTTTTCTTCCAACGACTCAACTTCAGTTTGGAGAGGACTGAGGGCCATCACAAACTACAAGACACCATCCCCTTGCACTGAGGCTAATCAACGGCTTGCTAACGACCTGAATGAGTTTTATTGCAGATTTGAAACCCCCAACACCCATTCTGACCATCTCCCTGCACAACCATTAACACCTCCTGCAATCCCCCGTTCCACACCTACTGCTCTTCAAATCTGTGAAGATGATGTGCGCCAGGTCTTCAAGAAGAACAAAACAAGAAAAGCACCAGGCCCAGATGGTGTTACACCAGCCTGTCTGAAAATCTGTGCTGACCATCTTTTCACAGATCTTCAACAGATCCCTGGAGTTGTGTGAAGTACCTTCCTGCTTCAAACGCTCCACCATCATCCCCATCCCAAAGAAACCCAAGATAACAGGACTTAACGACTACAGACCTGTGGCTCTAACGTATGTCGTCATGAAGTCGTTTGAAAAACTGGTTCTGGGTTATCTGAAGGACATCACTGGACCCTTACTGGACCCCCTGCAGTTTGCTTACCGAGCAAACAGGTCCGTGGATGATGCAATCAACATAGGATTGCACTTCATCCTGCAACATCTGGACAAAACAGGGACTTATGTGAGGATCCTGTTTGTGGACTTTAGTTCGGCTTTCAACACCATCATCCCAACAACCCTCCAGACCAAACTGACCCAGCTCTCTGTTCCTAGCTCTATCTGTCGGTGGATCACCAGCTTTCTGACAGATAGGCAACAGTTAGTGAGACTGGGGAAATTCACATCAAACAGCTGCTCCACCAACACTGGCGCCCCTCAGGGATGTGTTCTCTCCCCTCTGCTCTTCTCCCTTTACACCAACGACTGCACCTCTAAAGACCCCTCTGTCAAGCTCCTGAAGTTTGCAGATGACACTACAGTCATCGGCCTCATCCAGGACGGTGATGAGTCTGCTTACAGACAAGAGGTTGAGCAGCTGGCTGTCTGGTGCAGTCTTAACAACCTGGAGCTGAACACGCTCAAAACAGTGGAGATGATGGTGGACTTCAGGAGAAACCCCCCTGCACTCCCCCCACTCACCATCATGAACAGCACTGTGGCTGCAGTGGAGTCATTCAGATTCCTGGGAACCACCATCTCTCAGGACCTGAAGTGGGACAATCACATTGACTCCATTGTAAAAAAGGCCCAACAAAGGTTGTATTTCCTTCGCCAGCTGAGGAAGTTTAACTTGCCACAGGAGCTGCTGAAACAGTTCTACTCAGCCGTCATTGAGTCTGTACTGTGTACTTCTATAACTGTCTGGTTTGGCTCAGCAACAAAATCGGACATCAGAAGACTACAGAGAACTGTTCGGACTGCTGAAAGGATTATTGGTGCTCCCCTGCCCACCCTTCAAGAACTGTATACATCCAGAGTGAGGAAAAGGGCTCATAAAATCACTCTGGATCCCTCACATCCAAGTCACCCCATTTTTGAACTTTTGCCATCTGGCCGGCGTCTCAGAGCCGCAAATACCAAAACAGCAAGGCACAAAAACAGTTTCTTCCCCCAGGCAATCTACCTCATGAACAGTTAAATGTTCCCCACTTATGCTTATGCAAACAAAAGTGCAACATCCTTATATTTATTTGTTACCCCTCGATCCTAGTACATCCCTGCATCTTTTTCAATCCTATGCCATTATCATTTGTAGCACAGTTGTTTATACACTTATTTATTTGGCTACATTTTTTTTTTGTCTGTGTGTTGGTGTCTCTGTGTACTGGAAGCTTATGTCACTAAAACAAATTCCTTGTATGCGCAAACATACTTGGCAATAAAGCTCTTTCTGATTCTGATTCTGATTCTGATTCTGAAATGGGTAAACCACTATCAGTGAGTTTGCCCATGGGGTGGGGGCACCGCCGCGCAAGGCAGTGTCCAACAATATCCCTCAGAAACATACCCCTTGTCCCCCCTTGGGCTTATTAGCAGGTGGTCACCCTAGGCACAGGAGATTCAGAGCTGGGCAGAACCAGCAGAGACACAGGAGATTCAGAGCTGGTAATAACCAGTGGAGACACAGGAGATTCACAGCTGGACAGAACCAGCAGAGACACAGGAGATTCAGAGCTGGTAATAACCAGTGCAGACAGAGTAGATTCACAGCTGGACAGAACCAGCAGAGACACAGGAGATTCAGAGCTGGTAAGAACCTGTGGAGACACAGGAGATTCACAGCTGGACAGAACCAGCAGAGACACAGGAGATTCAGAGCTGGTAATAACCAGTGCAGACAGAGGAGATTCACAGCTGGACAGAACCAGCAGAGACACAGGAGATTCAGAGCTGGTAATAACCAGTGCAGACAGAGGATATTCACAGCTGGACAGAACCAGCAGAGACACAGGAGATTCAGAGCTGGTAATAACCAGTGGAGACACAGGAGATTCACAGCTGGACAGAACCAGCAGAGACAGAGGAGATTCAGAGCTGGTAAGAACCAGCAGAGACACAGGAGATTCAGAGCTGGTAAGAACCTGTGGAGACACATGAGATTCACAGCTGGACAGAACCAGCAGAGACACAGGAGATTCAGAGCTGGTAATAACCAGTGGAGACACAGGAGATTCAAAGCTGGACAGACATAGGAGACTCAAGAGCACTGTGTATTACCTCCCCAATCCAGTCTATTAAGTCCTCTAGAAAAACATCCATTAGTGCCTCAATATAATGTCCAGTGACCAGTAGCAGCTCACCCTCAGCTCCCTCCAAGCCCTCGATCTCTTCGAACACTCCCTCAGGCTGTGTTGCCGGCTCATGCGCGTGGTCAGATGACTCTCGAGACTCAGGCTTCGGGGTGAAGAGCTGCTCAGTCGCAGGTTTCTGTGCTGGCTCACGTGTTGTGGCAGGCTTAGGCTCTCAGTCTGTGGTGGGGTTAGGCGATACCGTTGGGGCTGGAGATGTCCTCATCGGCATGTCAAATGGAGAAAAACTGTCAAAAAAAAACAAACTGCTCCACAAAAGCAGCGACGTGACCCTGGGAATGTCCGCTGAAACGCATGCCTTCAACCTTTCGCTCAGACTGGCGTAGTAAAAAACACAGAGCGAGCGATCAGGGTAATGAGTCAGGTACACGAGATGTAAAAAGTCCCGAATGTGGTCTTCCAGCGGACACTCACCCTGCTCTAGGCATAGCAGGGCCACGGCAGGAATATCCATGGTGACAGAGGAGTGGGAAAAAAAGGGAACAAAACTTTAGTTAGTCCATCTGTCTTGTTTGGTTGATTGAATCGAACTAGTGCTGCAACAACGCGTCGACGTCATCGATTACGTCTACTACAAAAATACGTCGACGCGCCACACTGTTTGTTTACATCTCGCGTAATGGCATACTGGGAATGGAGAAAGTTGCATTCTATCACAAAAACAGAGAATACTTAATAATATGGGAATACTTTAAACAGAGGACAAATAAAATGGCCCTTTGTTCCCTTTGCAAAACCGACATGGTGTTTCACGGCAGCCCAACTGCGATGCGCGAGCACCTCAGAGGAAAACATCTTGGCGCTCTCCGGTGTTACGGTTTAACTGGTTACCGTGTGATCTGGTGACCAACTTCCTGGTTCAGGTCTGATATTCTTGCGCTTGCATCATTCTGAAAAGTTTAGATGTTTTTAACTCGATGCGGTGCAGACGCGCCTGAAAAAAACGAGCGAGTAGCACCGCGTGCGCGTCGCTTCCATTATGAGCGCGCTTATCGCGCACCTACATTGGAAATAACGAACTTGAGCGCGCAGAAGACGTGATTTGTGAATGGCCCCTTAAAAGACAGCACGCCGTGAGACAACAGTCACAAACCACTGAGCTACCCCGAATCAGCTCCAGATCTCTGGAAACCATGCTAAACCTTAGCAGAACCATGACTACATTTTATGGTTTGTGATGCTAAAGAACATTTCATGACGTCTCAGACTACTGTAAAATTATGGCTACTGTGGTTTAATTATAAACACTATAATAAACTCATATTTACCATAGTAAAATAATTTTCTTTGCCTCTTTATTATTTTATACTGTAAAAACTTCAACCACATTGGTTGAAATATTATATTAGAAGTTGTATATTTGTTTTTTAAAGTTATCCAAAGGATTCATTAGCTAATAAAAAACATTAGAATAGTTATTTATTGTAATAAAAATAATCATTAGATTAGTCAACTAATCAAAAAAATAATCGTTAGATTAGTCGACAGAAAAAATAATCGTTAGTTGCAGCTCTAAATCGAACTAAAGTTTGATTCCCTCCTTGGTGCAGACCTTTCGGGCAGGTGTGAATACAGCAATCGCACTTGGGTGCGGACCAAACAACCGTAACAAGACCCAGCTGAGGAGGTGGTTTCGGTCAGCTTCCAAACTAACTTTGGTACAGCTGAATGTATGAACCAATGAATGGATGACCTCAAGCCCACTTGTGTTTTTGTTTACAGTTTCTGGTTCACTTGCAAAAAGGGCAGTATGAAAGCAAAACACACCAAAAAAATAAAAAATAAAATCAACATATGTGCTCTGGACCAAATTTAAAATGGAAATGCAAAGTCCATTTGCAATTGTGTTTCCCATATCTTACGAGCTATGAGCCTGTCATATTTAAATAGCAATATTAATTACCACATTTGCCTTTTCACTCTCTCTGCACTGTGCATGTAAACTGCCAAAACTCAAATGGAATCGCAATTCCTTTTGCATTTGAATTTCCAACATCTAGCAAGTATAGGTCTCTGCAGGAAAGTAATGGGAATTACGAGATCAAGGTGTTTTTACACCATGATACCTGATTGGTTGATGTAATAGGGACGTTAGGTTTAGGGGTGGGGTTGGGTAAGGGTGATCATTTAGATTGCATGATTCAGAAACACCCAGCAGTTTCAAAACACCCACATGGTGATAAACGCCCACTTTTGCTCTGCAGAGACCTAAGTCTCACATCTAGACGGAAACCTGTCAATCAAGTGACAGGGGTGGGGCCATTTTATAGGGCGTGTTTGCATTGGGAAGTGACGTCACTCACAGTCGACGGTAATAAAAGAGGCGATTAATATAATATTTAGTTTCGTTTGTAATGACTGTATATATACGTCACCAGTCTATTTGCCTAATCTTCCCGGTGTTACAGTTTAACTGGTTACCGTGTTATCTGGTGACCAACTTCCTGGTTCAAGTCTCCACTGCAGATGTGCTGGAACGACGGCAGCAGATTTGGCGATTCTGAAAGCACAAACTGACGCGATATTGTTTAATAAACGTAAATCATTGCTCATTGCATGATTCTGATATTCTTGTAAAGATTACAAGTTATTAGTGTGATCGCCCGTTTCGCGGCTGAAGTAGGATAAACAAAAAAATAAAGTACGTCTGTGTTGGCACGGGTTTCGAACACACGCTAAAAGACGACATTCACGAACCACCGAGCTACCAATCTACACCAAATCAGCACCAGATCTCTAGATTCAAGACAGGACTCTCAGCTCCACATCGTGCAGCTGCTGAATCAAGGAAATGTGACCGTGTTAACTTGTGACCTGTGTTTACCTATTATGAAAATAAACCATAGCAGAACACTGACTACATTTTATGGTTCATGATGTTAAATAACATTTCATAACGTCTCAGACAACTGTACATTTGTGGCTACTGTGGTTAAATTATAAACACTATAGTTAACTCATGTTTACCATAGTAAAAACATGGTACATTTTAGTATGATCGAAGATACAAAAATTCTACTAGAACAGACTTGTATATGTGCATTCCCAGAAGAGATGAGAAATGGATTCATAAAGTGTCAATATAAGGAAACATCTTTTTTAAGTAAAGCTTCACAGGATAAAAAAGATGAAGTAATTTGTAAGACACATCCTTAACATTATTGGTTATTATGTATTTAAATTTTAAAATTTATTATTATTATTTATTAAGATGACAAAATCCACACTAATTAATTAATAATTATTTATAACCGTCGACTGTGAGTGACGTCACTTCCCAGTGCAAACACACACTATAAAATGGCCCCACCCCTGTCACTTGATTGACAGGTTTCCGTCTAGACGTTGGAAATTCAAATGCAAAAGGAATTGCGAATCCATTTGAGTCTTGGCAGTTTACATGCACAGTGCAGAGAGAGTAAAAACGAAAATGTGGCAATTAATATTGCTATTTAAATATGACAGGCTCATAGCTTGTAAGATATGGAAAACACAATTGCAAACGGACTTTGCATTTCCATTTCAAATGGAATTGCAGGCACTTTGCGTTCGCTTAAACAAAAATGCAAATGGTAATTCACGATTTGCATTTGCATTTGGATTATGTCACATTTTATGCGTCCACAAATTGAAAACGCAATTGCATATACAATTTGCAATTCCTTTTGAATAAAGTCCGGAATATCATTCCATATTTAAACTTGCAACAGGGTGTAATGATGGTGAATTGATTTAAACAGATTGATGACTCTTAAAATGTACCTAATGTTTTGGAAAGTCTTCACAAGCATTGCTAATTTTGAGAGAGAAGATGTTTCATTAAATTTGATATTTTCTATAGAGCACAATCTGAGCTGTATTCAGCTCTTTTTGGTTGTGATCAGTGTGGCTTCAGTCCAGATCTTCTTGTTTTCTGTGTTTTCAGAGGCAGATGTGGTCTTAATGGTGGAGTCTACTATAAAAGTTGGGGACATAGAGGGAGAACTCTGTAAAATTGAACGGATCAGAGACATTTTGGTCAGGAGGGAATCTGAGCTCAGATACATGTGAGCAAACTGATTTTTCCATGTAAATATTTAATATTATACAGTTATATATTTAATGATATACAGTTGCAATCAAAATTATGTAACCCCTTTGATCTGCAAGACATTTTGTTGCGGGAGAACAACATTTTATGACAATTCAACTAAGGCATCAGTGAACTGTTAAAGAAAGTTTCCCTTTCAGGGAACTAATTGGGATCTCACTTTAGAGAGACCAATTTACTTGTGTAAATTAAATGAGTGTAAACTAAATGAGCCATTGCATATTGGTATGCAGTGATTGCATCTAACTGCCACTGATCGCAGCGTGAGTATGATTAAGCAGCAGATTGCAACGCATATTCAGCTTTTCGCTTCGGAGACGAGCGGTTATACTTTTCTGCTCCTGACTTTCTGCTTGAGAAAGAGACTGAAAGAGTTCAGCATGCTCTTTGGATCTCGAGTGTTGGCAGTACGATGCTTCAGCCCAACATGTTCGCTCGGTTCTATAGCCTTCGTGTTGAACCCGTATCCTCCTGTGTTCTCACCTTAAATAGTTAGAAGCACCGATAAGCCTTGGTTTGGTGTTGGCTTGCTAAAACCGGCTTGGCTTGCTAAAAAAATTAAAAAAAAAAAAAAAAATCTAGTTTTTTATTTTTATAATAATGTAATAATGTAATAGGTGGGTCCTGATCACCTTTCAGGTATGTTTTTTTTTTTTTTTTTTGCAGTAATAACCTGCTGACAGTAAATAATCCCTTACATATTAATATTTATGTTTTGGTTTTGTTCTGTATGTCAGACAGTTGTGAGTTCAGTGTGTACACATGTCATTAATGTTTTTAGATTAACATTTTAATCTAGTGTTTTCTTTTGTTACATTTTCACATTCCAGATCAAACTCAATCACTACATGAACAATAAACTACTATATGAATGTAATAAACATTTTTGTCAATTGTAATTTGCATTCAACCACCAGATCCGTGGCAAGCCTTGAGCGGTTTGTATAGCTGATCTGAGATCCTGCTCACAATCACATCTGCAGTCATCTATCCTTGTTCCCATTACCAAGAGCTACAATCAGCTAGATGTCCCTCATTAAAATGTTAAATGCTTTGCTTTTGATGCTGCCAGAGTGTCTAATGCATGGATATTGGTTTCCCCTCCCAATAATTACTGTCACGGTTCATAGATACATGGTGTCATCTTGTTGTCTGTGTGTAGGTTGCGGGGTGTATCACCTGATTGTTCTGCGTGGGCGTCGCCGCTGATTACTGATCAGCGGCAGCTGCGGCTTATTACATCTTGCCTATATTAACGCCTTGTCTTTCGTCTCATGTTTGTCAGATCGTTTGTTTGGAGTCCTGGTGTTGTTCGTGTCTCTCATGTAGTTTTTCCTGCTCTGGATTTCTCGTCGCTGTTTCCTGTTGCCTGTCAGTTCCTGTGGACACTCGTTCTGGATTACCTCGTTCATCACTTCAGCCACGGTTACTTCACGGACTCCCCTCACCACGAACACCATCGCCCATCAAGGTCCCTGTGTTGCCATCTCTCCTGCTGCTTGTTTGTCTTGTCAATTCCTGAACATCTGACTCTATCTGTGGAAAGCTCATATTAAAGAGACATTAACTTGCATTTGCATCCAGTCTTCTTTGCCGTGACAATTAGGGGAAGAGCTTTGCCTATCACAAAAACAGTGGGGAATTTCTTCCCAAGTACTTGATTGGTTCTCATCCCCCACAGTCTGTCTCAACTGAACTGGAGAGAAACAGAAAGAAATCCAATGGTACAGCTTCATCATTAGACTGCATATTTTCTTAATTCAGAGACTGAATGCACTCTCTCTGACTCAATTAGCCTGCAAAAAATGGTAACATCTTAATGAACTGGGTTTATTCAAGTCAAAAATATTGTTTTAGATCACAAAAAAAAATGTTCAGTTATACCACTAACATTTCTTTTTTCAAATCAGGTATAATTTTTTTTAAGGTAACATTTGCAGGTTATTACTTTTTACAGTTTGTTAAAAACGCATGTTATTTGAATATCAGCTGTGATTTAAGTGGTTCAAATAATTTAATCTAATAACCAATGATATCATAGAATATTTTATACATGAGTACATTAGCACAGTATTGACAGCATCTTTGTTCGGTTTTAGACAGATTCTACAAGCATTTTATGTATGAACAACTTTGGAAATGTATAAAAATGTTTATGAATTATTTTAGATGATCAGATCTTTAATCCACACTGTAAAAAATTTCTTGTTGTTTTTACAAAAACTTTTTGGCAGCTGTGGTTGCCAGAATAATTTTGTAAAAATACAGAAAACTGTAAACACATTTACGTCAAAAACTGTTAATTTTACAATATAAAGCTGTAATTTACAAACAAGAAAATGTGAATATAAACCAGTAAATTCAACAACACACAAAATTAAATCTGTTTTGTACCTTGAAAATACTGACAACCACCATAATAATAAAGATGGTACTGTATAAGAGAAAGCCACATGAAGTATCAAAGCTCATCACAAGTAGCTTCACCACAAGCAGAAGTATATATTAACATATAGAAGGTGCACATTTATGGAAACACAAAACACCATCATGGTAACACACGTGATACTAAAATAATGCAAAAAACTTTCATTAAGCAACAGAAGATGTAACATAAAGCTCAAATGTACATAACTGATAACAAGAACTATTTAAAAACATGATTATTTAAACAAAATACTTTCAAACGTGGAGTGTCACGCAGGGAATTCTGGGAATATCAGTTTACAGTTTTAGACTGTAAATTATAAATTGATTTGTTCTTTTTTTACTTCTAAAAGCTGTATAATTAACAGAATTTTACTGTAAATTTACATTAAATGCTTTGTTAGATCTTTTACAGTTTTTCCCTGTATATAGTACGGGAACTTACTGTTAACCTATTATCAGTTTTTTTCCGTAGCGTTTTTACAAAATTTTACAGTTAAAATTACACTTATTTTTTACAGTGCATGAATTAATGCTGTGATTTTATTGTGCTTAAAGAAGGTGTTTAGATCAATTAATAAATATACTCAAAGACATCACAAATATTTGACACATTCTCCTCATTTGACCTTATAATGGTTTATTTTTGTTCGGTGTGATTTATGGTGCAGTATTTGACTCATTTTGAAGGATTCCATCAGATTATAAACCTAAAATAATATATATATATATATATATATATATATATATATATATATATATATATATATATATATATATATATATATAATATATATATATTCATCATAATTGAATCATTGTATTTTTAACATTTTCATTCACATTAAAATTCATTGCCGTATAAAAATATCTATAGTACTATATTAAAACAACAACAAAAATACAGCTCTAATGCTTTTGTATTGATAAGAAAAGGTTAAATTTATAGTGGAGCTTGGACATGTATATTTAGAATATAATGTTTTTTAGACTATATTGTTCTTTTATGTTTTTAAAGCTGTGCACTAAATACTTTCGTTTAATTTTAATTTCAAGGTCATAAGACAACAGTGTAAAAAACAACTGTCCTACCATGCTTATGGTAGGATAATGCTTCCTGTTTTAATTACTGTTTAATAAAGCAGACAGTAAACAGTGTTCAGTGTGCCGTATTCAGCAAGTTTTAGCTGATATTCCTTTTTACCTGCTTAACACTGTAAAACATTTGACTCTGTAATTTTTATTTTAAAAAGCTATTTTTATCTGATCATACACTTAGCTTTAGTTTTGTTGGTGAAACATTTTTTTTTTATTCAAATTAACATAAAACTAAATAAATTACATTTGAATAATAATAATATAATTAACTAATAGTATTTGTTACCACATGAATCACATTGCTTTGTTTTTTTTTTTTTTTTAATTTCTTTAAACTTTTTCTTTTAAGTCTTTAAATGCTTCTTATGCTTTAGAACAGTTTTATAACAAAATATTTGCCCTTCCTTTTGTTCTGCAGGATGGATGATATCCAGTTATGTAAAGAAATTACAAGACTGAAGAAAGAGCTTCAAAAGCTTTTGTCTGTTCCAGGTGAGATCTGGGAAAGCCCCTTAAATATATTGCAGTAAAAATTCAAGAACTACTGTTCTGAAGTTACCTATAGAAATGAGATCTCTCTCTTTATTCAACTGCTTTTACAATTTTCTAAAACTAGCACAATATGCACTACAAATTAAGCCACTAAATGGTCCAAACTTGCTTTTGTTTTTCTGTCAGGGCGAAACGTGGCCTGGCCTTATAAGCACGACGATAAAAGTTGTTGCTTGGTAAAATAAATATAATAATAATAAAAATTACTATAAAAATCCATTTTCAGATAATGACAAGTCTAATGAAGACAAACAGAAGGAGGAAAAGCTTCTGAAACTGATTCATAAATTAGTGGAGGCCAGAGACTTCCTGGTAGATGACGTCGAGTTTGAGCGTCTCAGGTAAGCCGATTTCAGCATGCTGGAAAATTAAGGAGACTAACACACTTTTCATTTGCACTCTTTATTAAATCTCTGAGTGAGCTCAATTCTGGGGCAGACGGGAGGGCCTGAGGGGGAAAAAAATCATTACTCACACTCTAGTCTGTTCAGTGCTTGTGGCGTCGGCACAATTTCAAGATTGAATCTAGACTTTGAATCCAGTGTTTATTTGTTTATCTGTTTATGTGTTTAGCCGGCAGCCTCATCACCCTGGAGCCCAAGACTGGTTTCCCACTGAAGCTAAGCAGGGCTAAGCCTGGTCAGTACCTGGATGGGAGACCTCCTGAGAAAACTAGGTTGCTGCTGGAAGAGGTGCTAGTGAGGCCAGCAGGGAGTGCTCACCCTGTGGTATGTGTGGGTCCTAGTGCCGCAGTGTAGTGATGCGGACACTATACTGTCAACGACCGTCCTTTGGATGAGACTTTAAACTGAGGTCCTGACTCTGTGGTCATTAAAAATCCCAGGATGTATTTCGAAAAGAGTAGAGGTGTGACCTTGGCATCCTGGCTAAATGCACCCAATATGGCTGCCGTCGCATCATCCAGGTGGATGCTGCACACTGGTGGTGGATGAGGAGATCCCCCTATGTAAGCGCTTTGAGTGCCTAGAAAAGTGCTATATAAATGTAATGAATTCTTCTTCTTCTTATGTTTATTATTATGTTTTGCCTTTTGTATAATAATGGTAGTATATTAACATAATATAAAAGCATTTGACCCCAAAAAAAGCTTCAAATATTTTATGTATCAGTTTCATCTATTGTTTCAGTTTTAGTAAATTTATATAATCAGTTCTAAGAAATAATAACTATATTGCAGCTCCATATTAACAACTATCAGCAAACCATTCACTTCTGCTGAGCAGAAGTCTTTTTTAAATCCAGGAGAATAGCATGAACATATAAAGAGATAATGATACATGAACTCATATGATATTTTTAGATTTCATTTCCCAGCAATAATAGGAAAACCTTGTGTTAACTGAAGGACGTGAAGACCAAGCATAAATAGCAAATGATAAGTGATGTGACATTCAGCCAAGTATGGTGACCCATACTCAGAATTCGTGCTCTGCATTTAACCCATCTAAAGTGCACACACACAGAGCAGTGAACACACACCCGGAGCAGTGGGCAGCCATTTATGCTGTGGCACAAGGGGAGCAACTGGGGGTTCGATGCTTTGCTCAAGGGCATCTAATTCGTGTTATTGCCAGGCCGGGATTCGAACCCATAACCCTAGGGTTAGGAGTCAAACTCTCTAACCACTTAGCCACGACTTCCCATAATGCATTGCCTCATATTCACAGGAGGAGGACAAAATAACAGGAGGAGGACAAATATATGGTTGAATTTCTTAAGTCCAAACTACCAAAAATCTCTCAAACCAAGAGAAAGTCATTATTTTACAGCTGGAAGAAAAAAAGTAATGTTTATGATTTTAATGTTCACTTTGGTTAACCCCGATCTCAAGAGACGCACTAGCGACAGACACTAGTGGCTCTAGCCATTTAGCTTCCTTGTTAGTGCATTCGTCTCCCATGCCGGAGATCCGGCTTCGAGGCTGGCTCGGAGTGAGTGCGAGGTGCGGCTGCGAGGAACCGCCGAGAGAGGGGTTACATTGGTGCCGTGACCCGGATGGGAGTGAGGCTTGGGGGGTGAGTGTAACGGAGGCCAGTGAGTAGTGCTATGCAGGACAACCTCACTCCCCGATCTCAAGAAATGCACTAGTGACATATATATACTTATTCAAACACACATAGATCACAATTTTCCAGTCCTTACTGGCAACTTTATTGCCAAACATTATTGTCAACACCTAATACAACATTAACTTGTTAATGTAATAAAATGCATAATAACAGTAACACAATAATAAAACACTATATTTACAGCCTAATTAACAACTTTTTTGGCTGCTGGCCCTGGCCTGTCCTACCTTTACTATATTTTGTGGATTCTGAAATATTTGGTTATTTTTTTTAATAGGTCAGCATTCAAATAGATCTGGCTGATAAATTGTTAAAAGCACATATTCAATTATATTATATTAACATAACATAAGCTTTACCTTCTGGACTTAATTATATGGTTAGGAAGTGAACTCTTTTGACAGTCAAGTACAGATTCATTCCATGATTTCATTCTTATGAAGTTTCTAAAAGAAGTTCTGTAAAGAAGTTGTAAAGACTAAAGTCTCAAACCCAAAGAGATATTCTTTATAAAAGTTAAGAGTCAACCACACCCCAAAATGGCTCGTTGTTACATATCCCCACATGTCTACATCACGATGTGGGAAGATTTACATAACGCCACCCAAATCTTCACGCAAAGAAGGAAGTAACTTTGATTCTTGCTATTGCTGCCGGCACCATGTTTGTTTCATTGTGAAAGTGAAAATTATTTGTTTGGCCTTCCAAAAGAGGACACAACTCGAAATCAGTGGTTAAGTTTTATTTAAAACACTGTTCCAGAACAGTTCAACCCAAATATTTAGTGTGCAGCTCATTTTATGGAGGAGAAGACTGGGAGAGAAGACATTATGTACATACATATGTAAAGGATTTGCCACCAATGATTCCGCTCCAATCAAGTTGATGCAGCACAAATTTCTGAGAGTGGCACTCCCTTTAATACTGCCCAAGATGTTGCCAAATCAGAAGTAGAGCAGAGTGCAAGTTAACAGATGAAGGTACAGACAGCCTCACAGACTCATACACATGAGAAATTACCTGTGTACCCCAGTGTATTTAGAAAGTGCAGCACCTCTGCGCACATCGCTAAAACAAACAAACAATTGGTCTGCTGTCTTATCAATGTAAGCCCTCGAAGATTTAACTGGACATAAATCCACTCATATTTCAGTTTGATCTGCTGGCAGTGGAGCCAACACAACAGGCTGGTTCATAAAATGCAAGGACAAAACCTTGGGTAGAAATGCTGGATTGGGCCAAAATGAGACACTACTGAATCCATTACTTCAGCACAGACAGGGAGACTCACATCACATGGAGGACACAAATGATTAACTCCTTTCAGGAAGGTATAACCCATCAGACCCAAGTAAAGAATTACTAAACTCAGATCGATGAACCGCTAATGCGGCCACATACACCTTTAATGTGAAAGTTGGATGGCCAATTTCCAAAAGACAGTGTGGCTAGAACGCCAGTCACAAAACACTTTCCACTTACAAGTGTACAACTTTCGTGTGCATACACTTGAGGATGTGTGAAACCATGACCTTGTAGGCCAGTGTGGAGCCACTAACACATTTGGAGTAGATGGAGGGAGGTGCCAGGGAGGAGCCCGGGGCAGGAGGAGCCAGGAAGGGATCCAGAGGCCAGCCAGGATAGCGGCCAATGGTGGAGTCAACAGTGGGAGTAGCCATGTAGGATATGGGGCCAACGTCACCCAGGGGCTGACCGATGGAGACAGAGCTGGTGGAAGAGGAGCCCAGGATGGAGACGCCATGGAGCCAGGATGAAACCGAGAATCCGGAGGGCCAAGGCGGAGCTGGTGACTCAGGCAACCGAGCCAGAGCTGGGGTTTCGGAAGCCAGTGGTGGAGCCAGAGTGACAGAGAATCAAAGTGGAGCTGGAGGGAAGAAGGAGCCAGAGGGATGGAGGGACAAGGTGAAGCTGGAGAAGTGGAATCCCAAGGTGAATGATGGTTGACAACTGACTCAAGTCCTCCCATGGTGATACATGGTGTTGCCAGCTCACACTCCTGGTCATTTGCATTCTCACACTCGGGTCCCGGGGAAATGTTAAGCTCTGTCAATCTTGTCAGTGCTGGTTCTTTTATCACGGCGGGTTTCAGCTCTGCAGCTGCAACAATGTTTGGGGTTTCCCACTAGTGCTTTCAGCACTGCTTCTGGTGGTCTGGAGCAAAATGAAATAGTTATTTGAATAATAATTGTAATAATTATTCACAAATTTAGAGTTTTACTGTATTTTTGATCAAATAAACGCAGAATTGGTGAGAATAAATGACTTTATAACAAAGACTTTGAAATTGCGTTTATGTGTGTATGTAAAAAAACATAACTGATTATAAACTCCTTAATAAACTAACAAAGAATGTATTAGCCAGATCTGTGCTGGGAAAATATCCTTGTTACTCAGTTAAAATGGTTCACTGCAAGTCATTGCATCTTTTTGTATAAAAAAAGCTCTTTGTCTATGAAACTCTTTTATGTAGATGTTGCTTGCAGTGGAAGGAGGCCGCCCAGAGCCCAGCAGAACTCTACTCCCTTTGTAACCAAGACAGGTCTCACTTTGCTGAAAGAGTGCTGTGGATTCACCTGTTCTATAATGTAAAAGGCACACTTTCGGAAGTGGCAACAGGATGTCACGCTGTCTATTTTCTGTTTCCCTGGGTGTCCACTAGTGGGCTCACTTCCCCTTAGGCACTTCACCATAGGCAATAGAATTCCTCTAGTCTTGTCATGTCATCACAGTAATTGCACTCCTGTTAATTGCACCAGGTGCAGTAACTTTATTGTCATTAGCCTCCCTTTAAATTCCAGTCTTTTCCTGTTGTTTGTATGGAGTCCTTACCGTTCGTATATCCAGCCTTCTCGTCTTCCGAAATTCTTCCTCCTTGTCTTCTCGCCCTCCGAGTTGCCGTTCCTTTTCCTTTCCTGTTCCCTCTTTTGTTTATTGGTTTATTTGTTTTTGGACTGATTTTTGGTTTTGACCTTGGACTGTTGTTTGACCACGATTTGGATTACCCTGTACAATAAAATACCTGCAATTGGATCTCTCGCTCTCCCTGTGTCTCTCTGGGCAACGATCGTCACAGAAGGACTCCATCCCTTGAGATCCAGCAGTATGTTTTTTGATACTTCCTCCCCACCCACTGAGTCAGGGTTAGTCACCGTTGACCTTCCAGAGTCAGGGCTAGTTCCTGTTGACCTTCCAGAGTCGAGTCAGGTGCTTGTGGATCCTCCAGAGTCAGGGTTAGTCACCGTTGACCTTCCAGAGTCAGGGTTAGTCACCTTTGACCTTCCAGAATCAGGGCTAGTCACTGTTGACCTTCCAGAGTCAGGACTAGTTACCATGGACTTTCCAGAGTCAAGGCTAGTCACTGTTGACCTTTCAGAGTCAAGTCAAGTCACTGGTGATCTTCAAGGACAGAGTCAAGTCACTGGTGATCTTCAAGGACAGAGTCAAGTCACTGGTGATCTTCAAGGACAGAGTCAAGTCACCGGTGATCTTCAAGGACAGAGTCAAGTCACAGGTGATCTTCAAGGACCGAGTCAAGTCACCGGGGTTCTTCATGGGAGAATTCAAGTCACCAGTGATCTTCATGAACAAAGGCAAGTTACCATTGATCTTCATGAACAAAGGCAAGTCACCATTGATCTTCATGAACAAATACAAGTCACCAATGATTTTCATGAACAAATGCAAGTCGCCAATAATCTTCATGAGCAGAGTCAAGTCAGCATTGATCTTCTGGAACTCAGTAGAAACACCATGGGAGTACCAGAGTCTCGTAATTTCTCTGTTGAACTATCAGAGCCTCTCCACATCTCTGCTGAACTACCGGAGCCATTCCACATCTCTGCTGAACCACTAGAGTCTCCCCTCAGCTCAGCTGATCTACCAGAGTCTCTCCTCGCCTGTGCGGAACTTCCAGAGTCTCGTCACGTCTCAGTCGAACTCTCTGAGCACCCGACTGATCCTGTTGTGGCCATGGAGGCTACTCGTTACTTGTTCATGTTCTGTGTTTCAGACTTGCCCAACCAGACTTGTCCTCCTGTCCAATTGACCACACAGATGGGGTGGTCTTTTGCTCTGCCCTGAGGGGAGTCTGTTTCGGCCCACGGATGTGGTGGTCTTCTGCTCCGCCCTGGGGGGCGTCTTTTCTGACCGCACGGATGTGGTGGTTTTCTGCTCCGCCCTGGGGAGCGTTTGGTTCGGCCACACGGATGTGGTGGTCTTCTGCTCCACCCTGGGAGACATCTGCTTTGACCGCACAGATGTGGTGGTCTTCTGCTCTGCCATGTGGTGGTCTTCTGCCCCGACCTGGGGGGCGTCTGGTTCGGCCGCACGGATGTGGTGGTCTTCTGCTTCGCCCTGGGGGGGGCGTCTGCTTCGGCCGCACGGATGTGGTGGTCTTCTGCTCCGCCCTGGTGGGCGTCACGTGATGTCCGTCCCTCCCCTGATCCTCCGCCGGTCCACCACCCTCCTAGACTCCTTGTTGTGTGTTGCACTTCTCTTGTCTCTGTTTCCCCCGTTTTACCTGGTCGTCTTGTCCCTGTTTCCCCATTCTACCTGGTTGTCTTGTCTCTGTTTCCCCATTCTACCTGGTCCTCTTGTCTCTGTTTTACCATTTTATCTGGCCCTCCGTCCCTCCCCCCGGTCCTCCGCCGCTCCACCTCCCTCCTGTGTCTTTGGGTTTCCCTTGGGTTCGGGTGGAGCATCTGGCAGCTGCTCCATTGTGGAGGGGGTAATGTCATGCTGTCTGGTCTCTGTTTCCCTGGGTGTCCACTAGTGGGCTCACTTCCCCTTCCCCTTAAGGCCTTCAGGCGTTGCAGGACCTCCGTAATGTGGCGTCGATGTTCTGCCAGGCTCCGGGAGTATATGAGGATATCATCTATGTAGACGAGGACGAACTCATGGAGGAACTCCCGGAGCACCTCATGAATAAAGTCCTGGAAGACGGAGGGGGCGTTAACAAGTCCATATGGCATCACGCAATATTCATAGTGGCCATTAGGGGTTATGAAGGCAGTTTTCCACTCGTCCCCCTCTCGTATCCGGATGAGGTTATAGGCGCTGCGGAAGTCCTGCAACGCCTGAAGGCCTTTCAGCTTTACCTCAAGGCCAAGAAGTGCTCTTTCCATCAGCCCTCAGTGCAGTTCCTTGGGACATCAGTATATTCCCAGGACACGGCACACTCCACTCATTCACTTCGCTCACACATCACTTGGCACTGCTCACCTGGGGGTCAATGAAACCCTCTCGTTGCTTAAAGAATGCTTCTGGTGGCCCAACATGGCCTCGGATGTCAGGAGGTACGTGAACAGATGTACAAACTGCGCCATATCCAAGAGCCCTCACCATCTTCCATCAGGCAAGCTCCATCCTCTGGCAGTTCCCAATTGCCCGTGGTCACACCTAGGGGTGGATTTCATTACCGATCTTCCTCCTTCAGATAATAATACCTGCATTCTTGAAAAAAGTGGATAGATTTTCTAAATCATGTCGTCTTCTTCTTCCCCTGAAAGGTCTGCCCACGGCCATGGAAATGGCCGAGTTATTATTTAACCATATCTTCAGGTACTTCAGCATCCCAGAGGATATCGTCTCGGACTGAGGCCCTCAGTTCATCTCCCGGGTATGGAAGGCTTTCCAATCACTCCTAAGGTGTGGCCATCAGCCTGTCCTCCGGATACCATCCCCAGGCGAACGGAAGAGAAAGGTCCAGGAGATTGGACGCTTCCTCCATACCTTCTGTCACAGGCCACCAGAACTCCTGGAACCAGTTCCTTGGGTGGGCCGAGTACGCACAGAACACCCTTCGACAACCTACCATCGGACTCACTCCATTCCAGTGCGTACTCTGCTACCAACCTCCTCTATTCCCCTGGTCAGGTGAACTCTCAGATGTCCCCGCCATCGACTACTGGTTCCGGGAGAGTGAGGGTCTGGGACGCGGCATACCACCAACTCCAGCGGGCCTTACGCAGACACAGAACGACAGCCGACCTTCGCCGATCTGAGGCCCCAACTTACCTACCCAGTCAGAAGGTCTGGCTGTCCACCCGGGACATCTGCCTGCGCCTGCCCTGCCGCAAGCTAAGTCCCAGATTCATTGGCCAATTCACCATCCTTCAGCAGATCAATCCGGTCACGTATAAACTCCAATTACCCCCTGAGTACCGGATTCACCTTTCCATGTGTATCTCCTAAAACCTCACCATCCCTCTGTCTCTCCTTCCACAGAACCTGGCAAAACCGAAACCCCCCCTCCACTCCTCCTAGAAGACGGCGCGGCCGATGAAGTTAGAGACATCCTGGACTCCCGGCGGCGTGGTGGCCAACTTGAATCAGAATCAGAATCAGAATGAGCTTTATTGCCAGGTATGTTCACACATAAGAGGAATTTGTTTTCGTGACAGAAGCTCCGCAGTGCAACATAACAGCGACAGAACAAAAAATATAATGAGGAATAAAAAATATAAAAAAATACAAATAGGTGTGTAAGGAATAACAATATACAAATTGACAATGTATGACAGGTATATTACAATAAGCATTTATGTGTGTACACGTATATTATGTGCAAAAAAAAAATAAGTGTACGCTAAGTATGTGTGTTAGATAAATAAGTGTATGTATATATATATATATATATATATATATATATATATATATATATATATATATATATATATATATATATATATATATATACATATAAATATAAATAGTGTAGTGTGTTCCATAGTTTTTATCAATTGTCCATTAGATGGATTGCCTGAGTGGAAGAAACTGTTCCTGTGTCTGGTCGTTCTGGTGTTCAGAGCTCTGTAGCGTCGACCAGATGGCAACAGTTCAAAGAGGGAGTGTGCTGGATGTGAGGGGTCCAGAGTGATTTTGCCAGCCCTTTTGCTCACTCTGGATAAGTACAGTTCTTGAATAGAAGAGAGGGTTGTACCGATGATTCGCTCAGCAGTCCGTGCTACCCTCTGTAGCCTTCTGAGGTCCAATTTAGAAGCTGAGCTGAACCAGACAGTTACTGAAGTGCAGAGGGTGGATTGAATGATGGTGGAGTAGAACTGTTTCAGCAAATCCTGTGGCAGGTTAATATCTAGTGGACTGGGAAGAATATGGTCCAGAGGAACGTTCATGGGTCCCACGCAACGACATCCTGGATCCTAACCTACTTAACACCTTCTACTCCAATCATCCTGACCGACCAGCTCCCAGGGGAAGAGGACGTCCACCATGTCGTTGGCATCCTCGGCCCTCAGGAGCGGGCCGTGGGGAGGGCAGTACTGTTACAAACACACCAGGTTCCACCTCCACTCATTCACAATGCACGCCCTAACCTGAGTACTGAGCCCTTCCACCTGACCCTTTTCATCACCCAATCACATGTGCACCATAAATACCACACACACGCACTCAGTCAGCATCTGGTCTCGTTCGCGACAAGGTCTTACCTGTATGCTAACTCTAAGGACTAACTCTTCCTCTGCTTACCTCTCCAATGATCCTCCAAAGATCAAGGTCTCCATTGTGCGTGTGTGGTTCACCTCCCTCCTCTGACGTCTTCACCCAGCTATCACGGATCCATTCATCACGCTACCCAACAATACCCGCTGCTCTGCTTGTGTCTGAAATAAAGCAATCTTTCCGTTACTCCTCAGCATCCCAGGTATTCTGTAACATCAAACACAGTATTTTTCACACAATTCACCTATCTGTATACCGCTGTTTTCACTGTCATAAAAACGGGCTGATGTCTTCCTTGTTCTATGAAGTCCCTCCTTCAGAAATAAGTAACGAGTTCAGATTGTGCCAGCGGTTCCTGTGTTGTGATTCGACACCAGCTTAGCGCATGTCGCCCTCTTTTTTTTTTTTTTTTTTTTTTTTTTTTTTTACAAACATTAATGTAGAAACAACTTGGCCAAATCAATACATCTACACATTACAATGTACAGAATAGAATAGGTGCATCTACATACAGCAGAAAGAGAGAGAACAAAAGGAAAGAGGGGGAAAAAAATAATAATCAAGGAGCGGGGCTAGGGTTTTTCTTGTAAATCATACTCCATTTTTCTTTTTCATCATTTTAAGGGCTTTTGAATACAAAATAAACTCATTATGAAATACATAAAAGGCTGGTTCTTTCAAGAATCTAGATTTATGAATATAACATTTTCCCAGCATAAAGATGCTATTGACCAAAAAATCATCTTTGTTATTATTCATTACAAGTCCATAGACAATGTCTTTTAGGGTGAAGTTGACCAGGTAACGTATCTTTGGGTAAAGCCAGTCATAAATATCAGACCATAAAGCATCCACATACTTGCAGTGAAATAACAGGTGATCTGTAGTTTCGATGTCATCACAAAATGTACATTTATTAGAATCAAATCCAAATCTAAGTCTTAAGGAATCACTGGATGGATATATCCCATTTAAAACTTTAAAATGAATTTCTTTAATCTTGGGAGATAAAGGAAATTTTATGTATTAAGTTGTAAGAATATGAATGAAATCTTTTTGGAAATTATACGAAATTGAATTTCTGTAGACAGCGATAGGATAAGAAATGTTATTAAACATATTTCTAATAATTTTGTTTTTAAAGTTTACCTCCTTTAAATTCACAGCCTTTAATTAACAGTGGAGGTAAACACAGGGTCATAGGGTTCGAATAAAGAAGAGTTTCTTTGATCAAACAAATTAGGAGTTAGGAGTTAGGAATAGCTTTAACAATAGATTCAAATTTAGCTCGACTGCAATTTAAATATTTAAAACAGAAATTCTCATATGATATAATAGCACTATTCTCAATTTTTTTACATCCAATCTTTGTCATACAATGGTTTGTTTCTAACTGTAATGTATCTGTTATTCCATAATGGTGTATTGTGTTGTGTGAAATTATGGTTATATATAAAATCTTCCAATATAACAAGACCTGTTGGTGAAACTGGGATAATTTAACTGGGAGACGTTGAGCAGTGAAGTCACATTTTAAAAGAAACTCTATTCCTCCTAATTTCTTAAATAACTCTCTGAGAATATGAAACCAACCTCCTGGCAAGGAAACAGAACTATTAGAATTTTCATACAAAGATTTTATAATGTATCTCCAAAACCAAATAATATTAAACAATCAAAAATAAAAGAATGTTCGATTGAGTCAAATTCCTTAAAAAAGTCAATGAAGAGAATAAAACCATCGTCTTCTATTAGATGTCTATAATCTAGAATATCAAACACTAATCGAATATTATTATGTATAGATCTTCCCTTCATAAAGCCAGATTGAGATTCGCTTATACTTTTGTGTAAAAAAAAAAGTTTAATCTATTAGCATATATAAGGGTTAAAATGTTATAATCTGTGTTTAATAATGTAATTGGTCTAAAGTTATCTAAAATTTTAGGGTCTTTCTCAAGCTTGGGGATTAAAGTTATTATACCTTGTTTCATGGTGGATGGAAATGTCATATTTTCTATTGCTTCTTTTAACATAAGCATAAAAGGTTCTTTAAGTATCCAAAAAATACTTATAAGCTCCAAAAGTGCTTAGAAAAGTTTGCAGTGAGGCCGTCACACCCTGGAGATTTGTCTAGAGATAAACTACCTACTGCTTCAGATGTAATATCTGCATCACACAGTGCTACACAATCAACATCTATATGGGGAATAAAGTCTTTAACAAGGTCAAAAAAGGATGTTGTATCATCCAGAGAAAAGGTTGAGGAATATAGGTTACTGTAAAAAGAAAGCCCTCCTGGAAACGCCATTGGGCTAGATTTGAGAAGCAAGTGGGAAGGAGCATGTGCGGGAGATATACTTATAATCACAGGAGCGTTTTTACTGAGGAGATGCGCAGGAAGATCACATTCGATTTTTTTGCACAGCCCTACCATCTAGTTAACAAAGCCAAACAGCTTTGCCCTTTGTGTAATAAGTTACAGAAACTGTTAAACGCACCAACTTAAATAATAAAATACACTTACCGGTTGTGGTCCATAAACAACGCCTTCTCCAGACAAAGAGGGAACTGCTCCATCTTTCAAGAATAATCTTTGTGCGAATCCGGCATTAAACGGATTGAGATTGAGTAATCTGTCCTCAGCAAAATGTGCTGCGCATAGTTTTACATGTGGATGATAATTTTCGGGAACCGAGTTAAACATAAATTGTAACCATTGATCTATAAGTACAGCGTCCCTGGGAAGGCCAAACAAAGATGATTGGACTCAGTGATGAAAATAACAGCGTTTCGATGACATGGCTACAAACACAAACGCAACTCTTCCTCTTCTCCGTTGGAGCGCAACAAGACCGCGCCCCCTTTTTTGTGTATTCCTGTGGGCGGAGGTTAGTCAAAAAACTGTTTTAGTGATGTCATTACTGCAGGAACTAGAGGGATGTAGTCCAAATGGGTTGTTTTTTGTAGGCGAATTCTGTTAAATAAACATTTAATCTCGCTTGGCATTGAACTTTGAGCTTTAGAATTCTACAGATATTATTTATACTCTAACAACAACATTGTACACTAACTAAAGTTTAAAACATGGGATCACGAAGAATGGGACCTTTAAAAGTGTTTTGAGGCTATAACATAGTATTGTTCATGAAACCGTGCACAAATAAGTATATTACAATTTTTCTCTATTACTTAAACACATTTCTTGAAACTATGCCTCATATTCTCAAAACAGTAAACACAAATCCATAACTTCTCACCCAATTCCCCAAACAACCTATTTTCAGGTCAAAATGAAGCTCTACACTCAAACCATTCACTCTTGCTGAAAAACCAAACTTTGCCCTCAGACATCACACACAAGCCCTCAAAAACACACACACACTACAGCAGTCTTACACACTGGTGAGATAAATTCAAAACAGTACTACAAAAAAACAGTAATAAGTTGTGTTCCTTGTCAAGTCACCTTTATTTATATAGCGCTTTAAACAAAATACTGAACAACATTCATTAGGAAAACAGTGTGTAAATAATGCAAAAAACAGTGTCATCTCTTTTCAGCTTAAATAGTGTCTGTGCATTTATTTGCAATCAAGTCAACGATATCGCTATAGATGAAGTGACCCCAACTAAGCAAGCCAGAGGCGACAGCGGCAAGGTACCGAAACTCCATCGGTGACAGAATGGATAAAAAAACCTTGGGAGAAACCAGGCTCAGTTGGAGGTCCCGTTCTCCTCTGACCAGACAAAACCAGCAGTTCAATTCCAGGCTGCAGCAAAGTCAGATTGTGCAGAAGAATCATCAGTTTCCTGTGGTCTTGTCCCGGTGGTTGTCTGAGACAAGGTCTTTACAGGGGATCTGTATCTGGGACTCTAGTTGTCCTGGTCTCCGCTGTCTTTCAGGGATGTAGAGGTCCTTTCTAGGTGCTGATCCACCATCTGGTCTGGATACATACTGGATCCGGGTGGCTGCGGTGACCCTCTGATCTGGATACAGACTGGATCTGGTGGCTACGGTGACCTCGGAACAAGAGAGAAACAGACTAATATTAGCGTAGATGCCATTTGTGCCATGGTGGTATGGTATGGGAAGTGTTCCCTGTTCCGGTTTAACTAATTAATGCAGCCTAAAAATCCTTTAACAGATTTGGATATTAAAAGCATATTAGTATGTTTTCAAATGTACAATTTAATTATGAAAGGAGGACAACATGTTGATGACGAATTATGCTTCGCACACTGAAAATGATGTGCATATTTCCCAGATGGTTCCATCTCTTGTTTTAGAATGGCACTTATTATCTATAGTCTTTGCACAGGACAGGCTACACTCTGATAAATCCAGTCTCTCTACCATGAAATATTCATGCTAATAACCCAAGGGTGTCTGTCTCCTTAATTAATGGCATCAGCACGTCCGTCAATCTTATTCACTTATGCTGTTTGTGAAATCTCTTCATACTCTAGTCACAGATCTATTCAAACCCACCTGGACCAGTCAGCTGTACCCACCACATGTCCCTTTATGAAGCAGTACTGTTGTTAATCCGTAAAATATATATGAATATGTTTAAATAAAAGAGTTTCTATTCAACTTCAGCTGTTTAGAGATTTGTTCTGAACATTTCACCAAAGAACCATGTCTCAGGCTCCTGTACTTAGGGATAAAATAAACCTTAGATTCACAATGATAAAGGTGTTTTATAGTTCAAATAAATTTATCCTTCAAAGGTTTTATTTATGAATAGTGTGATAATCTATTCATTTAGATTCAGGGTGATGTCAGGCACTCCACGTTCCTCACATTTTGGAGTGTTTTTTCCTTGCCACAAGAATCTGGTCATCCAGTGTGTATTGTGTACAGCAAAAAAATAAAAAATAAATAAATAAATAACACAACAACACAAACACACCAGAAATGCCCATACTATTCAGTCAACACCATCTGAGTCTATGTCTGATGTAAGTTTCTGTCTGTGTTTGAAGCAAAGCTCTCAAGAGCTTCTGTCAGTCTCCACCCGTCCTCAGTATAGGTTATTGTGGTGCACTGCAGAGTCTGATGATGACTCACTCACAGGTTTCACTGATCACAGGAAATTGAAGGGTGTGAGAACATTACTTATTGACATTAGCATTTAAAACTAGTTCAGGAAATTGATTTTACAAGTCATGCAGGACTGTGAGCATATTCAAAAGCTTCCAAATACACAGTTATGAAACAAGAAAAGTGTTCAACCGAAGATCCAAAACAACAGGACTGCCAACAGAACGGCCATCCTGGCCTTGAAGTTTGAACGTCAGACTACAACAACTCCTTCCCCTTGCATCATGTCTAACACCTCTAATTTTTTTAGACTGTTACCATGAAATTGAGACAGTGGTTAACTGTACTTGAATGCTTCGGTTAGTTTACAGTAAGTGCGACCACACTGCACTGACAGTTCTGTGGAACCACAGCAATATTCATAATCAAGCCCAACTGAGTAATTTCCCTACAGAGGATAAAATAAACTGGCCTGTCTGCCTAGCTCTAACCTCCTGGCTCATTAGTCTCTGTGCATTAATTAATGAAACATATTCCTCAAACTTCTGCCTGGGTGACAGGGCAATGCCATTGTGTGATTAACTCCCTGCTGTATTCCACATTGTGGCTCTTTCAACATTTTTGGAAGGTTATTAAATAAATAATAAAAAAAGTTATCTTAGAGAGCAAAAGTTAAAGCTTATTAGATTTTGAAACAATAGTTAGTCTTTGTGACTAAAAAGTAGATAGGCCTATTAAAATTCACTTTCTACTTGTTTCGGTATTTACACAACAGTCCTGTCATATAGATGCTTAAGTTGAGGTTTGAGGATCAGCCTCTCTCTCTCTCTCTTTTTTTTTTTTTTGATGGGCAATGAGTCATCCAGCTCTATGTCACTGGACAGGGGCTTACATTCTACATGCTTGTGAATGAGAGATTGAAAAGGAGAGAAAGGGTAAATGTGTTTGTATTATTGTATAATAGCATTATGTACCTTCTGAATTCGATAAGACACTCAAATGCAATGCTTTATGTTGGTCAAACTCTTTAGTTTAATAAAAGCAGACGTTCTCTGTAGCCGTTTGATCAATGACAATGTAAATATTTCTAAGACAAATATTTCAGATATATTTCACTGTGTGTGTGTGTGTGTGTGTGTGTGTGTGTGTGTGTGTGTGTGTGTGTGTGTGTGTGCAGACTTCACCGTTACTGCTGAAACTCAGGTGTTGCTTTAGTCTCGACAGCACGAAATAAATTAAGCGTAGAGCGACACCTTGTGGACATAGCTCATTTGTTTGAGTTTTCGTTCATGTACAGTCATGTACAGTCATACAGTCAAAAGTTTTGGCAGTGACATAAATTTTGTTTTAAAGTTTGCTGCTTAATCTGTGTTGGTGTTCATTTACATTGTTTCTAGATTTTTGTGTAGAGTGTATCCGATGCATTTAAAATAATTGCTAAAAGCTTCATTGGCCAAAAAATTAACTCTTCACAAAAAAAAAAAAAAAAAAAAAAAAAAACATTGTTTTTTTTATCCTGACACAAAATGTCAGTTAACATTAATTGACTAATCACATCAGAAGCACACGTGAAAGTGTGATTGAGTACTAGTCAAGTAAAATCACTATCATACTAATTAGATTTTAAGAGCATACTGGTTGCTATAAAAAGAGGGAAGAAGCGTATCCAATCCTTGTGTTCTTGTTAGCAATAGTTACCTCAAAAGAAGCCCTAACCTTTGGATCAAAATGGCCTCACATGCAAGGAAATTGCTACAAAGAATATCTCACCTGAAAGAATCATTTACCAGATCACCAAGAACTTCAAGGAGAGAGGTTCCACTGCAGTGAAGAAGTCTTTAGGACGTCCCAGAGTGTCTACCAAGCACCAGGACTGTCTCCTCCCGAGGAGTCAGCTATTTAATCATGTCTCCAGCCAAGCTACCTAATAATATACAATACAGATTCTTTCAAAACAGCTTCAAAGGAAAGAAAACAGATTCAACTATGCAAACTTCATCAATGAGACAAATCTAAAGCATCATCTTCATCAATGAGACAAATCTCTGCTTTAAGCAGCACTACAAAGACTATATTGTCATTATTCAACTGAAGTCAGTTCATTGTTCGGTTCAAATTATTTCAGTTTAGTTTTAATGTGTATAGTTTTTTACAGTAATCATGAAATGAGTTCAGTTTATATAAGCAATTCTGTAGTAGACAATAGAGTCATTATTCAGCCTGAGTCAATTTAATGTAGACTCAGTTCAAAATATAATATATATATTATATAAAATATAGCATAAATATATAATATAAATATATAAATAAAGCATTAAAACCATTGAAAGCTCAGGTATCCTAAGTAGGCAACAGTTAATTAAAACTTTTTGGTCAGTATATCAGTAACCAATAATTATTTCAATCCTCAAGAAAGAAAGAAAAAAAAAAACATTTTTATACCACGTCTTCATTTTACACATTTTTAGGAGTCATGACATTTAGAATACAGGTTCAAAACATTTACACTATTATATAAATATGTGATAATGATTCTCTTTTTCCAGTTGCATCCAGATTACATAATCACATAACATACATACATAACCACTACATAATTTTCACACAAGACTCTGCTGGGCTTGTATTATTTACAGTTATTTAAAAAATATGAATCTATAGCTCCATTTCTCAAAACTCTTCACACAAAACACACACAAACATGCAAAACGTCACACATATCTTGCAAAAGCATACACAGTTTTAATTCAAAAATATTTGAGCTCTTCTAAAAAATATATTTTTGCATAGTAACTGCAAAATTACACACAGATGTTAAAACATTACTCGTGTCTTTTGCTTGTTCAGAGTGCAGTGGAGAGTTTGTCACAGCATGCACACATATATACACATATACACTGTGTTTACACGCACGCATATACAGATGTATGTTCAACGGATTGATTTTAGAGTTATGCAACTGAACTGAATCAATACTGAACTGATTTAAAGCTGTGAAGTATGGTGACTCTAGCTTGATTATGAGTTGATTATGTTGATCACGTCATTGTGTGTTTTTAGGGTTACATATGAACATTAAAACAACAACAACAAATGAAAAAAAGGAGAAACATCAATGAGCTCTATCTGACTCAGATAGAGGTACAAACTGTCAGTTCACTCAAACCAGAAAATAGTTATTTCATTCATTCATAAAGATGTCGATCTTTGTGTTTTACACAATTAATTGTGGATTTTCTGGATGTTGTACACATCGCGCTGTTTCAACAAACACCACTAGAGGCGTGATCAATGGTTGTTTTTCCTAGTTTTCTTGAACTTGAACAGTCGTTTTGTTGGCACCAGCTATAAGAAAAAAAATCTCTCTTGGTCAGTACACGGACTTTTATGTTTAAATCATTATTAAAAGATGGTGTAAAATTACTTACTCTAACATACCATTTGACGTTCTTTGTCTAACAAAGACTCATCCTGAAATGCGTGCGGATGAACAGCATGTTTTCAATGGTGTCCAATGAAACGCTACTTCGTAATGACGTAACCTAGCCATGCTCAAATCAAGTTTTACTGGGTTTTACTTCATCCAATCAGGAGAGGAGGTATCTGCAACCCGCTTTAAAAGTTCGCCAAAAGCAAAAGCTGTTTGTTAGGAGGATGAAAGACGAACACTCAGGATTCTTTTCTAAAACCCTCTGGAAACACTGGCATTCGTATAGTGACATTTTATTTTCGTTTATAGGTATGTATCTTAATTATTCTGAGCAAAAAAACAAAAACATATTTGTAGTGGCAGCAGTGCATGTTATGATCAAACGAGGTTTACATTTTTGTTTTAATCTGAAGGGTTTTAAATGAGTGAATTCATGTTGAAGTTAAAGTCGAAGACTGTTGTGTATTTCCCAATTTGATGTCATCACAGCAATATGTTGCATCAGTATGTTGCATTATGCCTAGCATTTAAATGGCCTACTTGAAAAGTGTTTACACTACGGTTTTCTGAGCTCCCTCTGAACGTTATGTTGTGTGGTCGGTGTTAATGACGTTTATTTCGTTAAATTCGTACACGGTGACCATATTAACTTCAATTGATCGTGAGACGCTCGCTCTTGGTACAATGGTAACTCCCATTGTTTGAGTTATTGCGTAATGGACTTGAGCGGCTCCGGCCATGTTTCTTGATAATAGTGGTTTCCTTGAGCTCTGTCAGCTTGAGATTTTCTTTTCTTTTCTAAACCGTTTGATATGTGTATTTACAACGATTTCTTCTGATAGGTTTGATATAGCATCATCATGGCAACTTCAACCAGTTCTAAGCTGAGCAAAGCTGTGAAACAGCAGTATATGGACCTCCCTCAGGGAGACAAGGTTCAGGCTATGTACATCTGGATCGATGGCACTGGAGAGGGATTGAGATGCAAGACCAGGACTCTAGATTCACAACCTAAGACCATTGAAGGTATTTATTAGGCTGAATGTATCATTTGTCTTTCACTTTAAATCACACAAAGCGGTTAACCAAACCACCATCACTGTTGCACTTTTCTTTTTCTTTTTTTCTCTTTAGATCTTCCTGAATGGAACTTTGATGGCTCCAGCACATATCAGTCTGAGGGGTCCAACAGTGATATGTACTTGATCCCACAAGCCATGTTCAGAGACCCTTTCAGGAAAGACCCCAACAAACTGGTTCTGTGTGAAGTCCTCAAATACAACCACAGACCTGCAGGTGAGTAAATGTGAAATGCGACAATCGGTATCATATGACTATTATCCAGGTGATATCACATAAGTTGCATTTTATTTATGATTATAATTAATTGTGTGTGTGTTTCTTAAGAAACCAACCTTCGCCAGATGTGTAAAAAGATCATGGATATGGTGCTAAACCAGCATCCTTGGTTTGGAATGGAACAAGAATACACTGTCCTCGGCACAGATGGTCATCCATTTGGTTGGCCCTCCAATGGATTCCCCGGACCTCAAGGTAGATGTCACCCATGTATACAAGGTTTAAGTGGCTGGAAAACTTGGAAAAAATGAAATGGGATTTGTTTGATTTAGGGCCATACTATTGTGGTGTGGGAGCTGATAAGGCCTATGGACGAGATGTTGTAGAAGCCCATTATAAAGCCTGTCTGTATGCTGGAGTAAAAATCTGTGGCACCAATGCTGAAGTCATGCCTGCACAGGTAAATGTTTCTAAAGTCTTACTACTGGGGTAATGAATAATAAGCAGCACCTTTAATGCTTCTAGGGAATCATTTTAATTTCAGGTGTGTATGTGTGTGTGTATATATATATATATATATATATATATATTTTTTTTTTTAGCTGAAATTGTCTTGTTCTACAGTGGGAATTCCAAATTGGTCCTTGTGAGGGCATTGAGATGGGAGACCATTTGTGGATGGCCCGCTTTCTCCTGCACCGGGTTTGTGAGGACTTTGGTGTTGTGGCCTCTTTCGACCCCAAGCCCATTACAGGGAACTGGAATGGAGCTGGCTGCCACACCAACTTCAGCACGAAGGAGATGCGAGAGGATGGGGGTTTGAAGTACGTGTAAAAGAGGGCCTAGAATCTTCCACACTGTAGCACTGTAGACATAAAATGGTCATTAGTTATGCTAATCAGTTTATTTTTATTTTAGATACATTGAGGAGTCAATTGAGAGGCTGGCCAAGAGACACCAGTACCACATTCGTGCCTATGATCCTAAAGGTGGGCTGGACAATGCCAGACGACTGACCGGCCATCATGAGACCTCCAACATCAATGAGTTCTCTGCTGGAGTGGCTAACCGTGGTGCTAGCATCCGAATCCCACGATCTGTGGGCCAGGAAATGAAAGGCTACTTTGAAGACCGTCGTCCCTCAGCCAACTGCGATCCGTACGCAGTCACTGAAGCTCTTGTACGCACTTGTCTGCTCAACGAAGAGGGTGAAGAGCCTGTGAAATACAAGTGAAATACTGGACTGAAGCATCAATTCTTTTCTTTTTGTTTCTTTTTTTTTAAAATTAATTTTATATAATTCATTAGTCCGTCTGAAATGAGGGGATGACACAAGTCTAGTAGGGGTGTCAAACTCAGTTCTTGGAGGGCTGGAGCCTTGCAAAGTTTTGTTCCAACCCTGCTCCAACTCTCATGTAGTTTTCAAATAAGCCTGAAGTACTTGATTAGTTGGATCAGGTGTGTTTTAATTAGGGTTGAATCTAAACTCTACAGGGCTCTGGCCCTCCAGCAATTGAGTTTGACACCCCCTGCACTAGATCACTTCCCTGGTTGTTGGCTGTAGAAACACTCATTGGGTCAGTTTATGCCACAGTTTTTAGCTTTCTAACTGCCAGTATCTTTTTATAACCGATTTGTGGATGTAATGATACCGGCAGAGATGCTGGTTTTATAGAGACTAGAGTTTGCACCAGAAATTACTACTACTACATTGCCTTTATAACTAAAGCTTTTCTTGTGTTTTGAGCTGTTTTCAGAATGTTATCAAATTTAAAGTGTAACTAACTGTAGATATTTTAATGCTTATTGTAGTCTGTTTTAGAGCTTTATTTACCAGGTTATAAGTTATGGTTCGGTTTCTCACAGGGACCAAAAGGCATTATACTAATGTGGCTCTCACTTTTCACAGGATTGTGCATTTTATTTTGGCTGTACCATGGTTGGGCGAAAAAAAAAACAAAAAAAAAAAATCTTGTCTCTTTACATTAAAACGCTAAGTATTTTTACTAAAGTTATTTTCTCTGACATTTTCTCTTGAAGTTTTTTAGAACTGTTTGCACCGTCACACTTCTAAACACAATGAGGCTGTAAAAGAAGACTAATATGCTAAAATACTTAAGGTTATATTAGTGCAAGAGGGGAAGAAAAAAAAAAGCTGTGTTCTTGTGCATGTATTGTGGATCTAGTGGAAAGACCACTGCTATTTTTTTTAAATTGATGTGAGCGGGTTTGAAGTGGAATGTACATTCCATTTGCCTTTCTGTAAACTATTTGTGGCTTTTGATAATGGGGAACCCTATAATCTGGTTGTTTCTGGAGTCTTAATGCAAGAAAGGTCAGTTTTAGGAGGTTTAAATAGAGGGCTAAATGGAGCTAAGATATTAAAAACAACAAAAGCAACATGAATTGACTAAAAAACAGTCAATAGATTTGTGTGTGTGTGTGTGTGTGTGTGTTGGACACACCGTTTTGAATTACATCAAAGTTTACATGCTAAATAAGTGCCTGTTCAGTGAAGAGCAGTATACACATTTTCTCTTCTGAGAACCCTGTAGAGTTGATTTTGATATCGATATCCAGAAAGGCAATTAGAGGGTTAAAGACACTCTTATTTTATAGTGGTATCTTTCTGCTGAACAGTGTGTTTTATATATATATATATATATATATATATACCATTCACCTAATTCCTAAAAATTACAACACCATAGTGTAAAGCTGAAAGCATGTGGTTTGTTATGGAGCTTAACATTTTTCGTTGCCTGCATTTACAACATGTGAAGTGTTAAATTAGAGATCTGCACTCAACATTTAGCATGTGAAGACCAGGGTTGGGTCAAAGTAAGGCATTTCTGCTCAATTTTAATTACACATACATATAAAGTACTTTTGTTGCATACAGTAAATAATTTCAACAGTTCTGAAATCAATATTGAATTTGAAATATAAATTTACCGTCTAAAGATAAAATGAAATGCAACATCTTTAACCCTCTGTGCCCCAGCATGTTTGATTTCAGTTTTTCCCGATTCACAAAGTAACCTTCAATACTCAGATACAGATCTAGAAATCTAAAAAAGGGCCTACTTTTAATTGTCCACACTGACAATAACAACAAAACATTGTGCTATGTTACTTAACATGTTATATAAACCTGTACAGATTTTGCTAGTTGGGCTTTTCCTAAACAACTTGCCAAACTGAAATTTATTGTTTAACTTTTCTTAAGCTTTTTTGTTATTCAGATATGTTGTTATTTATATTATTTCTATATGTTAACCAAATGTGGTTACTCATATACAGTACAGACCAAAAGTTTGGACACACCTTCTCATTCAAAGAGTCATGAAAATAGTCATAGTCATGAAAATAAAGAAAACTTTGAATGAGAAGGTGTGTCCAAACTTTTGGTCTACTGTATAAATGTTTAAGTAATACAGTTGTTACTGTTGTTTTAAAGCTAAAAGGCTAAACTTTTCTATGTTTGACTCAAATTGAAAGAATAATTAGTAAAATTTTATAAGGTTTATAGGGATTTTAAGATGTAGCCTAATTCACGATTTGAATAATTAAGTTACTTATGGAGTAACTAAGTTACTTTTCAGATGGAGTAATTATTAAAGTAATTTAAATAAAATATTGATGATGTAATAGTACTTAATTACTTTTTGAAAGTAACTTACCCCACACTGGTGAGGACATGTTGTAACAATACTGCAATGACTGTGATTTGGCAGATAGTGAAAGAAGAATTACCCTGGCTCTAGACAAAGAGTGTTGAATTACCACTCTGCAGTCCTAAACACATGGGCCTGTTTTACATTCCGTATCATGTTACTTTTATTTACTTTTATGCTAGGTCACATTTGATAACCTGGCCATATAACCCTTTCACCCAAATTCACTGGAACTATACAACTTATCAGGAAAACATTTCTGTAATACTGTTTAGTCATTAAACAAACAAAATGGAAGAAGGTGACTAATGACCCAAACCAAGAGTTCCAATGAAAAGGGCCATGTTTGTGTATGTACACAGCTGCTCAGCTCTCAAATTCTAACCAAATAAAGATATTTTACACAAACATGGCAACATTCTGGGAAGAATTCAAGAAGTAAACCAAATAGAATTACTACATCAACATTAAAAATGTATTTATTTCTGAACTTTTCCAAAACATGGAATATGATGATACACATTATTAATATATGAGTTTCTTTTGCTTTGAATTACTTGCAAAACATTAATGTTACAATTTTATTTTCACAGATGCCACAGACAGCTCAAAATCCATTTACTGACCATCAGATGCATAGTTCACACAAAACTGGAAAGCAGTTGCAATCATAAAGTTCCTATAAGATTGTCTGATAGCAGTACAGCAGGGGTAGAGGTAGCTGGGTAAGTTTTTTTTGTTTTGCTTATATTTATATATATATATATATATATAGGGTTTATATTACACATGTTTTTGAGAGAAAGAAATCACTGGCCAGAGTGCCAGGTCAAAATCTTAAACACTTTTCATATTTATTACATTTTAATTAATTACAGCAGTCAGAATATGTATATAAACAACAAGCCGATGAGGCTAGAAACCATGGAGTTGGACTTGCCATCAAAAACCAGCTTGTCAACCACCTCTCCGAACTTCCTGTGGCGATCAGCGAGTGCCTCATGACAATCCGTCTGATGTTGGCCAACAACCAGACAGTGACAGTATAGTGAGCGCCTATGCCCCTACCCTAGACTCCGACATGGAAGAAAAAGAAGCCTTCTAGTCCTGCCTGGAAGAAACCCTGTCAAAAATCCACAAGGAGGACAAGATCATCCTCCTTGGAGACTTCAATGCTAGGGTAGGCCAGGAACAGCATCTCTGGAAGGGCACTACTGGCAAGGAGGGAATTGGGAATATCAACTCCAACGGAGTGCTGCTTCTGAGTAAGTTCGCTCAGGACAACCTCGTCATCACCAACACTCTCTATCAACAGAAAAACTAATTCAAGGTATCTTGGAGACACCCTCGCTCCAAGCAATGGCACCTCACTGATTATGTCATTGTAAGGGCAAGGGACCGCTGTGATGTGAACATCACAAGGGCCATTATAGACTCTGACAACTGCTGGACAGACCACCGCCTTATTTGATCCACAATGTCTATCAAACTTAAAAAAAGGAGGAGGATTCAGAAGAAGCAGACACGGCGAAGACTGAACCTTGACAGCCTGAATGAAACTGCCATCCAGCAGCTACTTCAGGACTCTCTTGAGAAAAGTCTTCAGCAAGAATATCCTGATAACATTCTCAAATCCGCCATCCATCCATCCAAATCCACCCTTGGGTATCAGTCCAGAAAACATCAGGACTGGTTTGATGAAAATGACACAGAGATACGAAAAGCCTTCCGAGAGTGGCAAAATGACATAACATGTGAGGCCAAAAGGGCAGCACACTCCAGAGCCAAGTCTGATGTTCAGAGATTGACGAGGGAGCTCAAGAACAAATGGTGGACAGAAAAGTCTCTAGAACTCCAGAGACTGGCAGATTCAGGTAACACCAGAGGCTTTTTTAGTGCCACTAAGGCTGTCTATGGCCCTATACACCGCGGCTTAAATCCTCTGCGCCCAAAAGATGGACAGACTCTTTTAAAAGACAATGACTCCATGAACGCATGTTGGAAGGATCACTTTCAAGAACTTCTGAACCGTGACAGCTCAGCCAAACCAGACTTTGCCGACCATATCCCACAGAGTCCCATCAGAGAAGACATGGGGGAACCTCCTACCCTAACTGAGGTTCACAATGTCATCAGGAATCTCAGGAACAACAAGGCCACCGGTCCTGATGGGATCCCCGCGGAGATCTTAAAGGAAGGAGGACCAAGGCTCTGGCACCACATCCACCATCTACTCATCAAGGTCTGGGAAAGGGAAGAGCTCCCCTCAGAGCTCCGGGATGCCCAAATTGTTACCATATTCAAGAAAGGGGATAGGGCTGAATGTGGAAACTACAGGGGCACCTCGCTCTTATCAACAACAGGCAAAGTCCTTGCTCGTGTCTTCGCCAACCGCCTTCTACTACAATCTGAGGAGATACTCCCTGAATCACAATGCGGTTTCCGTCCATCTAGGGGAACAACTGACATGATCTTTTCTGTTCGCCAACTACGAGAAAAGTGTCGGGAACAGGGACTGCCTCTGTATATGGCCTTTATAGACTTGACAAAGGCCTTTGACTCCGTGGATAGGCAGACACTGTGGAGCATACTATCAAAGTATGGATGTCATGCTAAATACATCCGTGTACTGAGGCTACTGCACGACAGCATGTCAGCCACAGTGCTCAATAGTGGCTCTGAATCTGAGCCATTTACCGTAGAAACTGGGGTCAAACAGGGATGTATCATTGCACCTACTCTATTTGCCATCTTCATTGCAGCCATACTCCACCTCACTGGCCAAGAGTTGTCACAGGGGATCCCTATCCTTTATAGGACTGACGGCAGGCTCTTCAACCTTAACAGGTTCAAAGCCAAGAGCAAAGTTAGAAATGCCACCATCATAGAGCTGCAATACACAGATGATAACGCTATTGCTGCACACTCTCCTGAAGACCTCCAGGACATCCTACAGTAAATGCCTTTGCCAAGGCATACAGAGCCCTGGGTTTGGTCTTGAACATCAAGAAAACTCAGGTTCTGCATCAACCACCACCCAACCAGCCATCAGTCCAGCCTATCATCAAAGTGGATTACACCACTCTGGAAAGCGTGGACCACTTCCCCTACCTTGGTAGCATTCTCTCTTCCAAAGCTGACATATAGACTGTGAAGTTAACCATCACCTAAGCTGTGCCAGTGGAGCCTATTCCAAACTCAGGACAAGAGTCTTTGATGACCGAGACCTGAGGGCTCAAACCAAGGTCCTGGTTTACAGAGCTGCGATTCTCCCAACTTTGCTGTACGGAGCGGAATCTTGGACCACCTACAGCAGACACCTGAGAGCACTGGAACGATTCCATCAAAGAGCCTTAAGAAAAATCCTGAGGATCAACTGGGAAGACAGACGTACAAACTCCAGTAGTCTGGAGGAAATTAATATGCCCAGCATCACTACCACCATAATGCAGCACCAACTCTGATGGACAGGACATGTCATCCACATGCCCAACAACTGTCTCCCTAAGCAGATCCTGTACTCCCAGCTAAAAAAAAGGACAGCGAGCCCCTGGTTGGCCAAATAAATGCTTTAAGGACAATATCAAGACCAGCCTGAAAAAGTTTAATATCACGTCCGGCGACTGGGAGAATCTCGCGTTAAACAGGGACTACTGGAGAAAAGCAGTGCAGGAAGGTGCAGCACACCACGAAACGGACTCCGCCGTGCCACAGATGCAAAGCGGCAACAACGCAAGGACAAACAGAGAAAGGCTCCACCACCACACATCACCTAAACCTTCCAATGCCCACATTGCACCAGAATCTGTGGATCACAGATCGGCCTCTACAGCCACCTGAGGATCCACAAATAAGGCGACCCAACGGAGAGGACAGTCCTACTCGTTTCGAGTGACCGCCGAAGAAGATAAACTTTTTTTTTTCCCAGAAGCTTTGTATGGTTTGTCTGTGTTTCAAACACCAAATTTACATGGAATTATACAAAATCATTATTCCAAACATATAGAATCACTGGCCTTCTTTTTACTTCAGAACTGCCTTAATTATTTGTGGCAAACAGTCATGGCCAAAATCTTTGGCAGTGACATAAATGTTGTGTTTCACCAAGTTTGCTGCTTAAAGGGGTCATATGATGTGATATCTATTTTTCCTTTTCTTTAGTGTGTTATGTAGCTATTTGTGCATGTATAAGATCTGCAGAGTTACAAAGCTCAAAGTCTCCCACAAAAGGATTTATTCTATCTAAAAGAAAAGGTTGATCCAGACCAGGCTAAAACACCTCATTCAAACATGGCCCCACATCTCTACATCATGACGTGAAAAAATTAGATAAATGCCACCACATGTTCATGCAAAGAAAGAAGGCAAGGTTTCAGGAACCATAGTAGTGTTGATGCAGCCATGTCAGGGAGAAGCTGTGTGTTTCTGTGCGAAAGCAAAACCAATTTATTTGGCCTACTGTAAGTAGATGCAATGAGGAATCATTGGTTAAGATTTCATTGGTTAACAGAACAACACAACCTGGATGTTCGAATTTGTTCAAATAATTTTATGGATGACAGTTTTGTGAACCTAGTAGAGTAGCTTACAAGGCTGGCTGTGCAAAGGATATTTTAAAAAAGAATAGTCAATTCCAACTTTGCTATGGCAATCTGGTGCTTATTCTGAATCAGCTATGTACCAGTATGTTTCCTTAATAGTTTAAGTATTAGCTATTGACTGTTCAAATGCGGAGTTTTGCACCATATAGAGTATTGTGTTGTGTGTGTGAGAGAGAAAGAGCAAGAGAGAGAGAGATACAGGGTCACATCAGAGCGGAGTCAGCTTTCTTAATCGTGGCTTGTGTACTGCAAATATATACGAGCATAATCACAGTCACACGACGGAAACAGCTGCTTGTCCTCAGTAACTTTCTTAGCGTTCAACAGAAGAAAGAATTTATAACAGGTTTGGAACAACTTGTTGTAGTGTAAACAATGACCAAATGTTCATTTTTGGGTGAACTATCCCTTTTAAGTCAGACAGTCCACCATGAGCAAATGCTTCTCTGCAAACTGTGCATTCATCATTAGTTACTAGACAGACAACTTAACAACTTTACCGTTCAGCTGTGCCGTACATGCTGTGCTCACATGAAAGGGTGCTCACGTGAAAGGGTTTAAACGGCGCTCATTCTGGAGTCTCCATCATCACCATGGGAAAAAAGATGTCCAGGGGATCTTCTCTAACTTCTTATGAAATTTATCTCATTATAATTGCTATTAGCATTATAAACAGTGCAAAATATTTATTTGTAAGGCTGTTTGCCTTTGTAAAATACAGGACAAATCACATCCCATATTGATTTGATAAGGGACACATAATTTTACCTTAAAATACGGGACGATTCTGTATTTTAAGGGACAGGTGGCAAACCTAATTACATTTCCAATGCATGCTTGTGGTGTTCGGCCAATCACAATGCATTGGGTCAGCTAACCAATCAGAGCAGACTGTGCTTGTCAGAAGTAGGGGCTTTGTAGAAATCCATGCGTTTGAGAGATGCGGGGCATAGATGAAATACAAGAATGTACAGTATTTGAAAAATAATGTTTTTTGAATATTAAAACGTCAACATATTCTGTTACATCAAATACACAAAATAATGTCCTTTAAAATAGCATCATATGACCCCTTTAAGAAGTTGTGGTGTTCATTAACATTTTTTCTAGATAATTGTGTAGAATGATCAGATCATTTTAAACAATTGCTAAAAGCTTCATTGGCCAAAAAAAAAAAAAAAAAACTTAAAAAAAAAAATTATATATATTTAAAAAAAAAAAAAATCCGGACACAAAATGACCAGCTAACATTAACTGTCTAATATCAGCGGAACATGTGAATGTGAATGAGTACTAGTCAGGTGAAATCACTACCATAAAATTAATTGCTTCCAACACTTCCAATCCTTGTGTTGTTGTTAGCAATGGCTACCTCCGAAGAAACATGAGCAGCCATCACTGTTTGCATCAAAATTGCCTGATATACAAGGAAATTGCTACAAAGAATATTGCAACTGAAAGAAAAATTCACCGGATCATCAAGAACTTCAAGGAGGGAGGTCTTCAGGACGTCCTTAGAGTGTCCAGCAAGCACCAGGACTGTCTCCTCCTGAGAAGGCAGCTACGGAATCATGTCACCAGCAGTGCAGAGCTTGCCAAGGAATGGCGGCAGGGAGGCCTAAACTTTTGGACAATTGCCTGGTTTCAAGAAGGGCATTAAAGAAGACACTTTCGAAAAAAAAAAAAAAAAAAACGCCAAGGACAGAATGAAATTCTGCAGAGCGTACAAGGATTGGACAACAGAAAACTAGTTCAAAGTTATTTTCTCTGATGAAGCTCCCTTCCGACTGTTTGGAACATCTGGAACACCGATTGTCCAGAAAAGAAATGGCGAATGCTACCAGGAGTCCTGTGTTGTGCAGTGAAGCATCCTTTTTCCACCATGATGTAGCACTATGTCACAAAGCAAGAGTGATAAAGAAATGGCTCGAAGACTACTAGATTGAAATTTTGGATCCGTGGCCATGCAACTTCCCGGATCTCAATCCCATAGAGAACCTGTGGTCAATCCTCAATAAACGAGTAGACAAGCAGAAGGCAATAAAAATTGTGATCAACTCCAAGAACTAATAAGGTAAGAATGGATCGTCATCAGTCAGGATCTGGCCCAGAAGCTAATAACCAACATGCCAGAGCGAAGAGGTCAAGAGGCATTTATTTGTCATTTGCATAGTTAACACTGAGGAAAACTGGGCATCGAAATGCTTGTGACGATACTCAGATATACAGTGACAATAACAAGACATAAGACATAGACGTACATGGAGAGCACTCAGGTTCTTGAGTAACTACAGTGCCCATAGACAGAAAGACATGAACAGAGCATTATATGCCAATAAGTGGAAGTAACAGGCATAGTGCGAACTACGGGGGAGCTAGGGGGAGCTCGGCTCCCCTTAATAAGACATGGGCTCCCCTGAAAACGAGAAATCTGAAATTTTGGGGGGTCTCAAAAAATACTGACAATGTGAATATTTTTAAGTGCAATTTCAGTTTTGTAATGTGATTATGATGGCAAAAATATTATTCATTCATGCATGACGGCGATTAAAACCTAATTAACTTCAATAAAGATTAAAGACGTCACAGCATCAAGGTGTGGGGGTGCTGCGCTGCAAATTCCATGTTAGTATGTCATAGGTTCGTAGAAAAAAATAAACGTTGGAGGCCATTTATCGTGCGCAAAGTCCTTCCATTATGCAGTTATAGCATCATAGCCAGGGCAAAAAGAAAACAAGGTAGTTCAATTAATTTTGGTATTATTAAGAAATTGTGTAGTGATAACGCACGACTGATTCACCTGCTGCAAGCACTGGTAAACCTCAAGCCAAGCCCACTGTGAAAACGCATGAAGCTGAAGAAAAATAATCTCTGGGATCCTAACCCCTCTTGCTTCGAGTCCTCTCTCGCGTTAAACTGGAACAGCCAGCAGTGGAGAGACTGGAAGAGCCAATATACATGGCTGTGTGTTAAGGATGGAAGCTTGGGGTGCATCACTTTGTAACGCGTTGTGTCAGGAGGGGGAAAAAATATGGATAGCTCACAAAGTTATTAGGCCAGACAAAACTCACGGAGGCGATTGACATTTAACAACGACTCGTTTTATTTCTCCAATCGAACTCGGGCAATTGTCTGTCCATGTTCCACCGTCCACAGCGTAACCAAAACAAAACAAACAAGATTAAAACAAAATGATTTCCAAACAGAGATTACCCGCATACATGAGGGATTCGAGTCGCGCGTGTATACATTATTATACAGAGTGCATACCGTTTTACAGGAAGCGCGCAGCTCTTAAAGGGGCCACATTTTTTCCCACTCGTTACAACTTGTAAGGACGCAAAAAGCCTTCTTCTTTCTGAAAAGGTACATGGCACGCACTTGTCTGAGGAGTGGATTAATGATTAATGCTCAGAACCAGTCGCGAAAAATTATATATAAATACAGGGACAGCATTGCACACAAGATGGCCATTGAAGTGGCATTGACTAAGCAAAAGGCGATTCTGGCAAATAAAGTAATTGAGGTGAATTCTAAATTAACGGAGGAGAGCGCAACATCATTCAAGGCTGTCTTCCTGACCTATCAATTTGTGTCGATAAAGTATAATAGTGCATATTGTAGCTGTTATGTATCTTTGTAAGTCATTATATGTCCTTTTTTGAGGCACTCGTGTCGATAATGTATAATAGTGCATACACTTGTAGCTGTTGTAAGTCCTTATTTGAGGCATGCGCATGTGCACGACCTCTAACCCCCCCCCCCCCCCCCCCCCCCAAAAAAAAAAAAAGTGGGCTCCCCCAAAGGACACGGTATAGTTCGAACACTGGTAACAGGTACAATAAAGGTAATCAGTGTTTAGAGTTAAAGTGTGCATAAGAAGTCCTGAGGTAATATTATGATTACTGGGGTAGAACGGTGTCTAAAATGTCATTGTAGAGTGACGTAGAGCTACATCGAGGACAATTAAAGTGGCAGTGCAGATGCATTAAATAAACTTAAGAGTAGAACACATTAAGATGTATTCCTGAGTAGAGCAATGTCCAAAAGTCATTATAGAGTTTCACAGAGTAACATGAAGGAATATAAAAAAAGTGGCAGTGCAAGTACAATGAAATTAAACATAGGAGCAGCATGTATTCCGGTGTTTTTTTTTTTTTTTTTTAGATGGAGGACAGCTGATTGTTAAGTAGTCTGATGGCTTGAAAATAGAAGCTGTTCTTCAGTCTGGTTGTCCGTGATCGGATGGATCGGAAACGTCTGCCAGATGGCAGTGTGGCAAACAGGTGATGAGCAGGATGAGTGCAGTCCTTGATGATACTGCAAGCCTTTCTCAAGCAGCGAGTCTGATAGATGTCCTGTAAAGCTGGGAGTTTATGGCCAATGATGAGCTCTGCTGTTCTCACCACTCGTTGAAGAGCTTTACGGTCAAAGAACAGCAGTTGCCGTACCATACAGTGATGCAGCTGGTCAGAATGCTCTCAATAGTGCAGCGGTAGAAGTTTGACATAATGTTAGAGGAGATGCCAAACCTCTTCAGTCTCCGCAGGAAGTAGAGATGCTGATGGGCTGTTCTCACAATGGTCTCTGAGTGAAGGCTCCAGGAAAGAGCCTCAGAGATGTGAATGCCAAGGAACTTGTAGCTCTAAACCGTCTCTACTATCTCTCTGTTGATGTGAATGGGAACGTGACCCTCTCTCTGTGACTTCCTGTAGTCCACAATCATCTCCTTGGGCTGACGTTTAGAGAGAGATTGTTATCAGCACACCATGCTGTGAGTGCATTAACCTTATCTCTGTAGGATGTCTCATGGCCATTAGTGATAAGTCCTAGGATAGTAGTATTGTCAGTAAAAATGGTGATGATGTTGGATCTATGCTTAGCAGAGCAGTCATAAGTGAACAGGGAGTACAAGAGAGGACTGAGTACACATCCCTGTGGGGCACGAGTGCTGAGTGTAAGTGAGGAGGATGTGTGATTGCCAATTCTGACCACCTGGGGTCTTCCAGTCAGGAAGTCCAGGACCAAGCTACATAAGTGACTGTTAAGACCCAGATTTTTCAGTTTGGCTATAAGTTTGGTAGGGATGATGGTGTTAAATGCAGTGTTAATTTCGTTGACTAAATATTTTCGTCACGAATATATTTTTGCGGACGAAAACGAAACGAAAACTAAAATAGAAGGCACTGATGGAGACTAAAACTATGACTAAATTGATTGATATTATCGTCAACGAATAAAGGATGAGACGAAAATAGACTGTGACGAAAATCAAATCAGCAGACGGGAGAGATGCGAAGAATGAGCAAAAGAACCGGCAAAACGGAACAGCGTGTAAGGCGGAAGCAGCTTCCCAGCTTCAGACCAGACGAGTGCTTACAGGCCCGGGAAGGGAGCACCGGGTCTCCACGCCAGGAGGCGGCGGACTTAGGACACAATTGCATCGGCGAGACTGCATGAGAGAAGAGAACCAATCCGAGCCTCACCTATTGAGACGTGAAGCGAAGGTTTTCAGTTTTTAAATGAGCTCCCGGGAAGTCGGCATTCGAAGAGGTGATGTCTAAAAGAGCGACAAAATGTCCACAGCTCACTTCACGTTTGACGACGAACAAAACAAAACAAAGCGTAAAGCACGCGGAGCGCTCATTCGTGGCAAGAACACAACCAAAATGTAAAATAGCCCCTTCTTCAAGTTAGATGAGAGCACAATACTAATACGTAATATTATGATACATACATTTGATTAATACCAATGTTTAGTATATTTTATAATGTTCTACTTGTTGAGAATATCACAAATATTTCTATATTAGTCATGTGAAACGTGAATGTTCAAATCCTATCATTATAAATACTAATCTAGCAATATTGTAGTATTTAAAACATACACAATATTGCTAGGCAAATGAATACCTTATAAAATCTTGTTACTTTTTTTATCCACCCAATTTACTTTAAATGTATGCACTTATTGTTCAGCTCAGCTGTAAGCTTTAAGGTCCTGGACCTAACTTTATTTTTCTTTTATTGATGGTCAATTGGCAGCTAGTTATTGTTTACATTATCATGACAGTGTTTGTTGCTGCATAAAAGTTGTGTTGAAATAAAGTTGAATTAGTGTTTTATATATTTTGGTTAAGTTTGTTTCCTATACCAGCTGTAAAAAATTGTCTAGTAAATCTGTTATTGATTTTAGTCTTATTTTAGTCTAAAATCATTTTAGTCTTTATTTTAAATACTAAAATACCAAGCAATTTTAGTCGACTAAAATAAGACTAAAATTAAAACAAATCAGATGACTAAAACTTGACTAAAACTAAAAAGAATTATAGTCAAAAGACTAAGACTAAAACTAAATTAAAATTTCGTGTCAAAATTAACACTGGTTAAATGCAGAGCTGTAATCAACAAACAGCATCCGCACATAGGTGTCTCTTCCCTCCAAGTGTTCTAGTGCAGAGTGTATGGCTATTGCAATGGCGTCATCAGTGGATCTGTTAGAACGGTAAGCAAATTGTAATGGGTCCAAGGTGTCAGGCAGAGAGGAGCAGATGTGGGATTTGACTAGCCGTTCAAAGCACTTCATGATGACTGATGTCAGTGCTACAGGGCGGTAGTCGTTCAGGCAGGAGACTTTTTTTTTTTTTTTTTTTGGGAACAGGGATGATGGTGGCTTGCTTGAAGCATGTGGGGATCACTGTAAGACTCAAGGAGAGGTTGAAGATGTTGGTGGAGACATCTGCTAACTGGACAGCACAGGCCCTCAAGACATGTCCATATATGCCATCTAGACCTGGAGCTTTGCGGCCGTTGACTCTCTTGAAGACCTTACTCACTTCGTGTGTGGTTAGAAACAAGGGGCAGGTGTCAGTGTCAGTAGTGCCCCTTTCACACTGACATTCAGGCAAATACAGGGGTAAAGTGTTCCTGCAATTGGTCCCTGGTCGCTAGATTTGGCACTTTCACACTGCCAGTGATGACCCGGTATATGTGCGTGCTTTCACACACAACCCTTGAAGATCCCGTAACGACACGTAACATCAGCGCGTGACGTGTAATGTACGAGTCGACAACGCTAGGCATGTTATACTTTCACTGAAGCAAGCAAACGTTCTCGCCGTCAGCGCGGAAAGTGAGTAACTAACTGATCTCTGCTTCATTACAGTTTGCACATATGTTTTCGTCGCGAATGTTGAAATTCCTTCAAAACAGCTGGTTAAAGAGTCGAGCAATAACGCACGTCATTACTTCGACACGGAATTAGATCTGGCTTTTGTTCACACAGTGCTCGTCCCGGGTCGAACCCCCAAATGTTACTAGGTCCCAGACCCGGGTTCAATTCGGTAATCAATTCCGGGACGTGGTTGCTTTCACACAGAAGGCGACCCTGCAATGTTCCGGAAATATTGCGGGTCCGACGTGCAGTGTGAAAGGGGCTTAGGTATTTTCACAGCAGGAAATGTATTGTCTGCCTCAAAGTGAGCATATAATGTATTGAGCTCATCTGGTAAAGAGGCAGAAAAAGACACACCACTGCTTTTCCTTCCTTTGTAGTTTGTGATGTAGCGTAGACTGCTCCACATGCGTTGAGGGTCAGAGCCTTGATATTCTGACTCCACTCTGTCCCTAAAGTCTCTTTTGGCTGATTTGATTGATCTTTGAAGGTCATACCTGGACTTCTTATAAGCAGTTAAATCACCAGGGTTGAAGGCAGCAGTCCGTGCTCTTAATTTGGCCCGCACCTCACCATTGACTTTTTTGGTTTCTGGTTTGGAAATGATTTAACGTTAATGGATGGAACAACATTCTCTGTGCATTTGTTAATGTAGCCTATCACAGAGTCTGTGTATTCCTGTATGTTGTCTCCTGCTGCATCTTGAAACATCTGCCAGTCTGTTGATTCAAAGCATTCCTCCAGTGTGGAGATGGCCTCTTCACTCCATTTGTAGACTATTTTAGTAACCGTTTTTTCCTGTCTGAGGCATTGTTTGTAGACTGGTAACAGCTGTATGCTAATGTGGTCACCTTTGCCAAATGCTGGTCATAGGAGGGGTTTGTAACTGTCCTTTAGTGTAGAATAGCAGTGATCTAATGTCTGATCACCTCATGTGGGGAAATTTATGTGCTGGTAGAATTTGGGAAGAACTTTCCTCATATTTACCCTGTTGAAATCCCCAACAACGATAAAAGCAGAGTCAGGATGAGCAATTTCTAATCCGTTTATGGTACTGTACAGTTCGTCCAATCCTTTAGTTTTGTCTACGTGAGGCGGGATGTAGACCACTGTAAGAATGATTGAATTAAACTCCCGCGGGAGGTAGAAGGGGTGCACTTTAACGGAGAGCAGTTCAAACTTAGGGGAGCAGTGTGTAGATAAAACTGTAACATCAGTGCCCCAGCGAGTGTTAATCATAAAGCACACGCCTCCACCTCTGCTCTTACCGGACTTTAGCAATCTGTCATGATGAAAAACAGAGAATCCAGGCGGTGTAGTGGCCATATCGGGTACTTCTGAGTGTAACCACGTCTCACAGAAAGCCAGAATGCAGCAGTTAAGAATGTCCCGTTGGTATGTGATTCTCGCATTAAGTTGATCAAGTTAGTTATCCAGAGACTGTATGTTGGCTAACAAGATGGTAGGGAGAGGAGGATTACAACTTCTTTTCCGCGATATGCATAGAATTCCAGCACGCATGGCTTTCCTCCTTTTCCGACGGTGTCTTAAGACGCAAGCCGGCAACAGAGGGCACGTAGACCCTGAAGCTGGAGTTCCAAGGCGGCGTTGTTTCCGAGCCGAAGTTTAAATTTGATCGGATGTCCAGTAGTGTTTGTTGATCATACTGTATTAGAGTCTGTACTGTCTGAGCAAAAGTAAGTATACTAAGTAACACAAATAACACAAATAACACGACAAAAAACAGCGAAGTTTACACAGAGCGCTCGTCAGCGACGCCATCATAGCGGCACGCCGGAAGTAGTTAGTGCAAAGGTTATGAAGAGTAAGGGTCAACACTGTAAATATTGACTCATTATATTATTATTATTATATTTTATTTTTGCCAATAAAAGCCTTTAAAACGTATGATATGCTTATCATTGTTTTTCAGTATACCATAGAAACATGGAAAACTAACCTGCAAATACTAAAGCAGTGAAAGACTCACTGCCAAAACTTTTGGCTATGACTGTAGATTCAACAATGTGCTGGTAACATGGTTCTGAGATTTTGGTCCAGATTGACATCATAGTATCACACAGTTGCTGCAGATTTTTGGGTTGGACCCCCCTTTGCCTCCAGAACTTTTTTAATTCTTCGTGACATAGATTCAACAAAGTGTTGGAAACATTACTCAGAGATTGTTGTATGATATCATATTGATATGATAGCATCACGCAGTTGCTGTAGATTTGTCGGCTGCTCATGATGCAAATCTCCCATTCCACCACATCCCAAAGCTGCTCTATTGGATTGAGATCTGGTGACTGTGGAGGCCATTTGAGTAAAGTGAACTCATTGTCATGTTCAAGAAACCAGTGTGAGATTATTTGAGCTTTTTGACATGGTGCATTATCCTGCTTGGAAGTAGTCATCAGAAGATGGGTACACTGTAGTCATAAAGGGATGAACATGGTCAGCAACAATACTCAGGAGTGTGCCAAAGAAATATCCCTCACACCATTAGATCACCACCACCAGCCTGAACCATTGAGACAATACAGGATGGATCCATGCTTTCATGTTTTTTACGTCAAATTCTGACCCTACCATCTGAATGTTGCAGCAGAAATAGAGACTCATCAGGAAACATTTTTTCATTCCTCTATTGTCCAATTTTGATGAGCCTGTGCAACCTGTAGCCTCCGTTTCCTGTTCTGTCTTCTTGACAGGAGTGGCACCCATTGTGTTCTTCTGCTACCGTAGCCCATCTGCTTCAGGGTACAACGTGTTGTGCATTCAGAGATGGTATTCTGCACACCTTGGTTGTAACGAATGGTTATTTCAGTTACTGTTGCATTTCTATCATCTAACAAGTCTTCCCATTCTCTTACATCAACATCAACTCTGACCTCTGACATCAACAAGGCATTTTCGTCCACACTGACACTCACTGGATATTTTCTCTTTTTCGGACCATTCTCTGTAAACCCTAGAGATGGCTGTGTGTGAAAATCCCAGTGGATCAGCAGTTTTTGAAATACTCAGTCCAGCCAGTCTGGCACCAACAACCATTCCACGTTAAAAGTCACTTAATCCCTTTTCTTCCCCATTCTGATGTTTGTTTTGCATTTTAGCAGATTGTCTTGACCGTGTCTACATGCCTAAATGCATTGAGTTGTGATATTTGTGTTAAATAACAAAATAACATAAAAAAGTGGCGGGTGAGAGTATTTACATATATATATATATATATATTAGGGGTGTAACGGTTCACAAAATTCACGGTTCGGTTCGATACGATACACTGATGTCACGGTTCGGTTCGGTTCGGTTCGATACGTTTTAGATACAGCAAAATGTAAAAACATCTCAACTTTTCAGGATGCCGCAAGCGCACCGCGGGTCATGTGACAAGAACCAACCAATCAGCTTCATCCTTTCCCGTAACAACGTTGAGAGCTCAGCCAAGATGAAGGAACAGCTGATCATAGTTGTATATGGATTGCAATTTTGAAATAAATTCAGTAGCAGAGCTACTGCAAGCGATTTTTAGAGCTGCAAATCCATTTATCCTTCGCTGAAATTTCCGCGTCTCATGGAGAGAGCACGTCATTGTTGCTTAGCAAAGACAGACGCCTCATGAGCGCTTCTGCCCAAGCGCTTTGCAAAGGAGGAGATAGACGCGCTTAGCGTTTTCCATGCGTTTTTAGGCACGATATGTGAACGGCCCCTAAGGCGCTCGCTCACTCAGCACGCGCTGAAGGCTCGTTGCAAAATGTCTAATGCATTTAACAGACCAGAAATATAAGATCCTAAAATAACCAACAGGTCTGGTGTTTGGGTTGGATTCCCTGTAAGCTATAGTGTCTAAATGCTGCAGGGATAGTTTGCTGCGTGCATGTTTCTCCTTTTTTTCGTCTTTTCCCAGATAGTACTGACGCATATATCCCAGATATTCCCGCCGTTTTTTTTTTTTTTTTTTTTTGTAATCCCGCTGGTGTACCCTGTCATGTTGCAGATGCGACATACCGTTGTTTTTTTATCCACCACTCTCTTGCCATCACCATTATAGCTTAAAGGGAATCCAAAGTGCACCCAAACACCAGACCTGTTGGTTATTGGAGGATCTTCTCATTTCTAGTCTGTTAAACGCATTGGCTATTTTGCAACGAGCCTTCAGCGCGTACTGAGTGAGCGAGCGCCTGCTGAGTAGCCTAACATAAACATATAAGATGGTGTTTTTTTCTTCTTCGGGAGTGTCAGGGGCGTTGCCTGTTACGTTGTTTGGGTTATTGGGCTACCTTGTTGAACGCATATCATTATATTTCTTTCTCTCTCTTTTTTTTTTTTTTTCAAATATAATTAATTACTCCAACGAACCGTTCGGTATACATAATGCGTACCGCGTACCGAACCGAAAGCGTCGTACCGAACGGTTCAATACGAATACGCGTATCGTTACACCCCTAATATATATATATATATATATATATATATATATATATATATATATATATATATATATATATATGGGGATAAAGTGGGATGGTACAGTGGGAGTAAAATGGGAGACACATGATGGCACCAGTCCAAGGAAGTCCAGCCTTCCCAATAAAAGCTTTAATTGACATTCAGCAAGTCAACACTTGTAATCAACCATTAAGTCATCAACCAGTTATTGAATTTTTTTGAAATGTCAGTATTTCTCTATTCAATTAAGTAGGAAGCTGTACTTGCATTACTGAAAACAGCTGAAAATAATGAAAGGATATTGCCAAGATGGCTACGTTGTGTTTTCAGGACAAAAGTATCAGGTCACGGCAAATTGTGACATTTTAGCTTGGGCGAAAAATTTTTATACAGTTTATTAATAATATTTGTTGATCGAAATGATTTTATGTTTTTGTACTGTACTCTTTACTTGTCATATATAATTTTACACTATAATTAAATTACTGTTTAAGTTTTGATGTAGAGCTTATAATTCATTGTTTAATGTTGGGTTCCATTGTGACAACTTACCTTCTCAGTAGTTTCTGAAGCCAAGACTTTAAGGTTGTATACAGAAATGAACCTTTAAAAAAAACAGTGAAAACACTAATCAAAATTGTATTTTATGAAAATCAGAAGATACTGTTGTTACGAAACTCTCACAATGAGGAATAATTCTATGAGACAAACAAGACACTGGGTCCTCTATGGGGGCGCTATGGGAAACACCTCATCGTGACCTGTGTCTGAAGCATACAGCACATTGAGAAAACACCAACAAGTTGGCCGGAAACAGCCTCTGACGTCACTACCAGTGCAACCATAAATAAGCACAGGGAGAAAACGTCACCCACTTCTTCATCTGAAGATTGCGTCCAAAGCATGGCAGGAATCTAGAAGATGCAATGTCTCGTTCCCTACTCAGGGAACCATGGTTCCATTCGTAACTTGAGATCCTCCATTTCAAGAGAACTTTGAACTGCGTCCTATGGGGCTATGGGGAACAGTATACCCACGCCGCCATGCTGAGGGGAGAGCAGGCCAGAATCATGGCGAGCACTAAGCACCAACTCTACCATTTCCATGGGAGTTGCCCCTGGGACGTTAGATGGCTGTTCGTGTCATCATCCCTTATGGCCAAAGGGGGTACCACTTGCTTTTGCATAAGCAGATCTCAACAGATCCTAGTGGCAACACCCTGTTTAGATAGGTATCCAAGGAGAAATAGGTGGAGCGGTGCCCAAGATGAACGGGGCTTTTACCGACTCAAGAAAGGGCATGAAGCAACCGTGTGAAGACCCCACCATATAGGATTTTTAGAAAGAACGCAGAGTACTAGCGTGCAAACTTACCACAGTGTGGATTTCAGAAAGTGTGCAAAGACTTCACGGGCCCTCCTGGCAATTTGATAAAGCAGCTCATAGATGGAATGGTGCATCCCAAAACAATGTTTGAGAGTCATCAACTCGATCTATGGCAATAATGCTGGAGTGGCTATCAGTTAATATCTAGCTGAGGGGAGGGACAAACACCCAGCTCTCAAACGAAGGGGAGTTCGACCTACTGCATGTTCCAAGCTGGAACAGCTAGAAATAAATTTACTTAGCTGAGGGAGCACAACCCAACTCTCTCGTGAGAGGGGGGCTCAACCTGCAACATATTCCATGCCGGAACGGACCAAGATGGTTTGGCTGCAGACTTTTTATTTTGTTCTATTTATTGATAACTGTTTGTTTGAATCTTGAACCAGTAGCCAGGTGGTGAAGACAAGAAAAAGAAAATTACAATGTCACTTGCAATCGCTACTTGCACTCTCCGCTACCTGTGACGTCACTTGCAATCAACACAAATTGTGCGTGTTGCCAATGGAGACAAGACGCTGTGGTGGTAATTAAATGGTTAAAACTAAATTAGTAGGCCTACTACTATAACGTTCAGGGTCCTGCAAGAAAAAGACAAGACCGGCAAATTCGTGGCCACAGAACAGCAAAATATGAACGCATTGCACAAAGTCTTTCGTTAAGCGTTTTCCTCCCGTAGATTCCTCAAGTAGCGATTGCAAGTGACATTGTAATTAAAAATATTTTTCTTGTCTTCACCACCTGGCTAATGTTGTAAAATGTTGAGAGATTCAAACAAACAGTTATCAATAAATAGAACAAAATAAAAAAATAAAGACTGCAAGTGATGTCACTAGTGGAAGTGCAAGTGTCTGAGAGTGCAAGTCTGAGAGTGCAAGTGCAAGTCTGCAGCCAGACCCTTCTCGAATGGACAGCAGTAGGCTACCTAGCTGAGGGAGCACAACCCCAACTCTCAACTAGAGAGGGGGCTCGACCTACAGCCTGATCATGAGAATCAGAAGGGTATGAGGTAAGAGAGGTTGCTGGACACCAGGTGCTCTGTGAAAAACAGAGAACTCAACTCTTATGTTAGAGGAGAACTCTGAATTCAGAGAGTAGTGCCATCATAGGAAACCCTTTTTGGTAAAGGGGAGCGCTGCTAAAATACCAGGAGAACAGCCTGTGGAGCGAGGAATTCAACTCCTCACAAGGGGAGAGAACTCAGGTGCTTAAAGGGGGTGCCAGGCTCACAATAGCCCTTCATGTTAAGAGAAGCGATGCTTGAAGTGTATTAATAAAAACACACTGGTTGAGTGGAGCCCAATGAAACAAGGTCTACCCATCTCGAAGAAATGGAACGAAGCTGAGCGCGTAACCCTTACCGTACTGGATTTCAGAGATTGTGCTGAGTCCTGCATGCACACTTACCACTTATGTGGATTTTACAAAGTGTGCAGAGTGTTCAATGCACACACTCACCACCATATGGTTTTCCGAAAGTACAAAGAGCTTAGCGTGTGTATTTAACCTTCTGGAGTCGATTAACCTGTATAGACGTTATGAGGCATTTTCTCCTGATAACCCCGAAAAGAATTTAAATTACACTTTCAGTTTGATCGTACAGATAGGAGCAATGCATCAATCGAATCTGTAAAGGGTCTACTTTTTTGTATACAGAAATAATAATAACAAAACTTTGTGCATTTATAAAATAAAGATAACAAACAAGGTGTGCTGTCTGCAGCCTTTGTCTGCGCCGGTCTTCATTTTCAAACACGTCATTAAAATGAACTGTAACTCAGTGAATACTCAACGAAGAGACATGAGACATATATCTATAGAAAACTTGACATGTCTAATTTAGACCAAACAAGTGCTGCCGAAAACACATATTCTGTGATAAAGTAATCAAAGAATGATAAAAAATTAATGTCCGTTACATACACCCCCTCCCGTTCACTCAGATCCTCCGACCAAATCTTTCTTGTTATTCCCCACACTAGACTTTCCACCGTGGGTGGTAGGTCTTTCAGTGCCCTGGCCCCAAAACTCTGGAATTCCCTCCCACAACCTCTTCGTGACTGTTCATCTCTTCCTTTCTTCAAAATGCATCTCAAGACATTTCTGTTTAATGATCACTTCTCCTCATACAATTCATAATCCATCTACTGTATGTTTTGCTGTGTTACTGTTTGTATCACTAATTCTTATGTTTCCTATGTAATGTTAATCTGTTTATTCTGTTATTATGTCTGTTATTCTATTACTATGTAAAGCGACCTTGGGTCTGAGAAAGGCGCTATATAAAATAAACTTATTATTATTATTATTATTATTATTATTATTATTATTATTATTATTACATCATTCATCCCAAAAAGATGTGATGTGGATTACCTCAGGATTTGAGATTTGGATTTCCTTAGAAAAAAGAATGAAACGCTTTATTCAGCAGAGATCATAAACATGAGTGTCACAAGCCGGTCAGGCTCATCACAACGCACTCCCCCACCTGAGTTTTAATCATCAGCACCTGTTCACCATTTAATTATCAATCTTCCCCAGCACTATAAAAGCACACACCTCGGATCCTCAGATGTCCGATCTCATGACTACACTGGGAAACATTCCCCAACTAGTTACTTGCATTGACTCCTACTGATACTAACCATTTGTGTTTACCTTCCCTCTCAGCAATCTACCTTCTCCATCCCATAGTCCCAGTTACTCTCCAGCGTGAAATCCATCTGTATCCCACCATGGCCGAAGTGTGTGCTCACCATCCTCCAGTCTGCTCACCACCCTCCATCAATCTGGTCACCCCATCCAGCAAGTTGATACCCGTTGTCAAGGATCCCCCTTCAATCTCCATTCCCCTTATATGTAATATTCTGCTACCTTCAATAAATACCAGTTTCCACTTATCCTCTGTGCCAGTCCATTTCGTTACAGAAGATCGGACCGGAAAAGCTGAGTGTAACAACTAAAACTCCATAATTATGGGAAGAAGGAAGCGGGAACTGGCGGACAATCAAACAATACTTTAATAATCAAAATAAACACAAAACAGTGCGGCAGCCCCTCACGGAAGACTGCCGCACACAAACAAAATCAAGACCTAAAATAAATCCAGACCTGGTCCTCTCTCATCCTTCACTGTTGTCGCTCCTGTTTTATATCCTTCCATCTCCTCCATGGGACTTGAGACCGGTGGGACGTGCAGGTGTTGCTCATTTTTCAATCACTCCACCGGCCTCGCACCGTCCCCACGGCTCTCGGCCCCGCCCCACTCGTCACAATGAGCAAAGCCGATCCGTTTCAAGAACTGGTGGATTCGTTGCGGCAGTTATTAACACCTCACGCCGCAACCCCAACTTCTCTGGCAAGCACTCATCCACTACAACATCCTGCATCTTATTTGTCGACAAACATCATCTATTCTAGTCTGGTAATCCGACCAACACGATACTCTGGATCGGCGGAGGACTGCAACGGGTTTCTTCTCCAGTTTTCGCTTGCTATTGAGACTCAACCACAATTATATCCCAACGAACAATCTGAAATTGACTATATCATCTCGTCACTCACAGGTCCCACTATACGATGGGCAGAGACCATCCACGGGTCTTACACCGTTTCAATGCGTACTCAGTTACCAGCCCCCGCTCTTCCCTTGGTCTGGAGAACCCTCCGACATTCCCGCCGTTGACTATTGGTTCCGGGAGAGTGAGAGAGTCTGGGATGAGGCACACCATCACCTCCAGCGGGCAGTGCACAGGCAGAAGACGGCAGCCAATCTGTGTCGCGCATCTACTCCCACCTACCAACCAGGACAGAAGGTCTGGCTGTCCACTTGCGACATCCGACTGCACCTGCCCCGCAAGAAACTGAGTCCCAGATTTGTCGGCCCCTTCAATTCCATGCCTCACACCCAGATCACCCTGCTCCCAGATGCAGAGGAAGACCACCACATAGTCGGGGTCGTCGGCCCTCAGGAGTGGGCCCTGGAGGAGGGGGTACTGTCACAAGTTTAATCATCGGCACCTGTTCACGATTTAATTATCAATCTTCCCCAGCACTATAAAAGCACACACCTCGGATCCTCAGTTGTCCAATCTCGTGACTACCCTGCGGAATATTCCCCCCCCAGTTGAGTAATGATGAAAAAAATTCAGCTTTGAAAGTCAGCTTTGATTGTTTCCTAATAAACTGTTTATCTGCACTCGCAAGTGAATATTAAATTATGTTGTGGGATAATTAAATATATTCTAAATAAATTACAAAAATAAAATTATATACATTTATTTTGTCCTCACATTCTTTCTTGTAACTCTTCCCTCTCAGTCACACAGCTGACTGAAAGGCTCATTATGCAGCTCATTGTGCAGGCCTTTGTCTTCTCAGGTGTAAATCCCAATGATATTCATGATAGTTGACGCCTACTTGCATATGACTTTTACAAACAAAAAGTGTCTTAGAAAATATAAATCAATATATTGTTTTCTGTGAGTGAGTAAACAAGATGATTTTCACATCATTTAGAAAGAAAGATTCCAGCTACAAGCTCTAGTTCTCAAAAGTCCCGGGAACCAGTGTTCTTTATGTGTTTTATAGCCTTATTCAAGTGATTTATTATTTTTATTTTTTCACTAATCATGCATAACATTTTTTTCTCACAAAAACACAATCATGTACACACATACTGCTCAAATTATTATAGCCCAGGTTTGTGCTGATTACAGTAATATTAGACTTTAGCCATTTAGATGTGTATAAGCAACTGAAAAAAAACAACAAATGTCAGGGCATGACAAAACTTCTCCAGGCCCCAAAAATACCCTTAGACTTCAGAGGGGTTAACGCCTCCTAAGCATCGCAGAGGTGCCGAACTACACGGGAGAGGCAAGCTCAAATTTACAAACCTCTGGCGAGGGGAGCATCACCTGAGACAGCATATACAAGAAAACTTCCGTAACTGCCACCTCCACTTCCTGTTTGATGATATATATATATATATATATATATATATATATATATATATATATATATATATATATATATATATATATATATAGTCATTACAATGAAACAAAATATTATATCAATTTGCCTTTTTTATTTTAATTTTAACATATAGATAAATTGAATACAGCCCAAAGATTAACTGTTAGAATTACCCAAAACAAATTATATTTAATGTTTAACCACTAAAGAGACATCAGAGCCAGCTTCACAAATCAGAAGGTCTAGCTGAAGCGAGGCTGCTCTCGGCGTATTCATGATTATTGAGCTCCCACTGATCGCATGGAGCTCACGTCTCTGAAATCGGCTAAACACATTTTTAAATAGGTGCCGTCTTTATGAATAAACCACAGATTTGAGTTTTAAACAAATACATTCTCGCCTGAAATTACATTTCATGACATAAAAACAGTAATATTTTGAAAATGATTAGAATAAATGGTGGTTGAAATCTCAATGCTGCAGGAACTCAACCAATCAGCATGTTTAGCACCCAAGTCACACCCCCGAAAGTTACGGAACTTTGAAAAAGTACTACCTCGCCATCAGGGTCTTTCTAATGGGCATTATTTTTAACCCAGAACTTTGGCCCGCAACTTCTCCACATCCACCTTGTGCTTTTGTTTCTGGCTCTGAGCCACTGACTGCATCTGACACAAGAAAAAGAGGGGGTGGAGTGGAGCCTGTTTAAAGATGATTGGGCCAGCCCAGTGACAGTATGGAAAATGAACCAATGGGCCACTGCCCCTGCTTTGTAGACCGGTCATTGGCCAATAATAATAAAAAAAAAAAAATTATTTGATCGACCGGCCCCCAAGTGCGTCGGCCCACCGGCTAGGTGAAGAGGATGGGGAAACCTCTCTGTGTGGCGAGGACGAGGCACGCAGGATCTGCAGGAGAAAAAAAAGCTTTTTTCCATAGCAACTTTTCAGCAAGATGCTTAACAGATAAAGAATCATCAGGGAACATTACATGTTTAACTGCAGAACAGATTAAAATCTGCAGTGTGTAAAAGCTGCTGGTCTAGAGGTTGTAAACACCGAGGGTGGGGAGTTTCACCTGTTTTCCCTCACCCACCATACTTGCTTTCAGTATTTAAAATCTTCTCCATGTCGGTGTCAAATAGCATAAACTCTGAACAAAATGTTCTTCACAAACACCACCCTTGCACACTTGCACAGCTCAAAGGGGAAAATCTTGGCTGCACTTTTGTAACCCTAGGACACAGTATTGGCTTGGCACATTTTAATTGGCAAGAGCTCAGATTAGAGTGATTCTGTATGATATGAATATGATATGAATGATATGAATCATATGATGAATGATATGTCTCTTAGCAGACATATTTAAGTTTAATAGGTCTGGTGTGCAGGGCTGAGTGTCTGCTGCCATCTTCTGCCTTTGCACAAATGTGTAAAGATGCTGAAACAAAAGCATAAAGCAATTTATTGAAGGGGTCATATGATGTTGCTAAAAAGAACATTATTTTGTGTATTTGGCGTAATGAAATGTGTTTACTTGGTAAAAAAGAAAAGAAAAAAAAAACGTATTTTCCACATAGTGTACATTATTGTTTCTACTTTATGCCCCGCCTTTCTGAAACGCGTCGTTTTTTAACAAAGGTCATCAGTCTGAAAAGCGACGTGTGCACTCCTATCCACGTCATCAAGCCAGCAGCTGTTTACCCCGTTGCTTTATAACGACGGCGCATAAGAAGGTGAAAAATGCATCAGATTGCCCTTTGCATTTTTGTATATTTACGTTTTTGAATTGTTCGGTTTTGTTTACAAGGCCTCAGTACATACAGGCACTTAAGTCTGTCTTATGAACATACTGCAACTGCTCTAAAGAATGCTGAAAGGCGAACAGTAATTATATATACAGCTATCTGCTTGCATCCGTGTCAGTCACGCTCATCTGGAAAGTGAGTGAAACACATACAAAAACACACATTTTTATCAAATAATACATCATTTATATAGCGGTTCACTTCTGCTATTTGGTACGATTGCGTTCACATCAGCAGCGAACCGTACCCCAGACCACCCTTTTTGGGTGCTTTCACATCTGTAGTTCGGTTCATTTGGTTCGAGCCAAAGGCAAACAATTATACATTGTAGCATTTTTCAGCTTTTTTGGTTCCTTTTCACACCACACTGATTGCTTTGGTCCGAACCAGTTGAAATGAACCAAAATGCAGTCACATGACCACATTCACATCAATCACTGGCCATGACGTATTTCCGAAACTGCTTTTCGATTGGTCAGAATTTACATGTGGGAATATTCCAACATAAGAGGGAAAGCCAGCAAACAACACGAAGACAACACGACTATGGAGAGATGACTGGGCGGGCTGGTTTTGTCCCTGGCCATAATCTAGTACATTGTATGTATACACCACAATATGCAAACAATACATTTCCATAATGAAGCGCGGATGCGGCTTGAAAACAACGTTCTAATGCACTGCAAACGGCGAGCGGGCATCACTCGTAACTTCAAGCAGAGTTGGCATTAATTCTTCTTAACTCTGACATGCTCATGGTCATCTGACCAAATTTCTATGAGGCTCTGCACATCCTCACTACTCCAAGTTTGTCCACGAGCTGCCATGCTAAAGTGCAAACTGTCAACAAACAAAACAAATTCATAAAAAATGTATAGCATGAATGCACTGTAAGTTATGTCTGCTAAATGCATAAAAATATAAGTATCTTAAACACCATTTATATTGAGTATACAGTTTGACTCAAATAAACATATATATATATGAAGAGTTCAGATGCAAAAGCATCTAAATGCCATCTGAAAATCTTCATCTAAAATTAGGATTTTTATCAAGCTCCTAGGTTGAGTCATTTTACTTTAATGGCAATGTGCAGGTCCTCTTCCAGGCTATTAAAGTGAAATAACTGAACATAAATATAGGACCCTGATAAAAATCCTAATTTTAGATGAACATTTCATATATACAGTATATATATATATATATAAGAACATGTATATCAGAGCCACCATAATACATACACTACTGTTTTGAAAGAAGTCTTTTATGCTCACCAAGGCTGACCTTATTTTATCAAAAATACAGGAAAGCAGTTATATTGTGATTTATTATTACAACTTAAATACATATTTAATTCATTTGAAAATGTTTACATAAAATGTATTTCTCCATTCTCCAGTGTCGTGATCTTACAGAAATTATTCTAATGTAGAATAATTAGAATTTTGTGAGAAAAAAAAAAAAAAAAAATATATATATATATATATATATATATATATATATATATATATATATATATATATATATTAGGATATACTTTGATAAATAGAAAGTTCAAAATAACATAATTTATTTAAAATAAAAATATGTAACAATGTGAACTCTTAACTGTCACTATGAACTTAAGATGTTTTGCTTACTCTCTCTCTCTCTTCAGATAACAAGATAATGTGACACCTCAAATAGACTTAAGCTGCGTAACATGTGTGCCGGTATATCCAAGTAGAGAAACCAGTCTGTCTGACATGGGCAGGCTAATGTCACACAAACAAACAGCTGAGCTGTGAATGTCAAACATGGACCAAATGTTACCCTTCAAAGCAATATATACTCAATGAGAAACATTTCGGACAAAGCTGATATTTAAATGACATATAACTGAGATCTCCATTGAGTCTTTTGAGCTTTATAGCAACCCTCAAGCAATAAAAGTTTCCTCTGGACACTATTTCCATGGTGTAAGCAAACATGTATTTCATACCGCATGCCAATCTTGCATCATAAAAGCATATATCCTAATGTTTAAAGAAGAGTTTGATAGTCACCATGACTAATAATACAGTTTACTGGACACAGCAAACAAAAATGAGGTGATTACTAAAGCTCCTGAAAAAAAAAAAAAACACCTTTGTCATACCTTAAATTCTCTTTGATATGATTAAGAAATCATATTATACATAAAATTGTACGGTCAGATAGTCTACCTTAGCAAGCAAAACAAAATCTCTATATAGAACTACAATAAATCTTCAAAGGGTTTTGTGATTATATGTTTAATAAAAAATATAAAAATGAT